>NC_056712.1:3377142-3462796 GCF_018831695.1 Puntigrus tetrazona | reverse complement strand
TTTTTATCGCTCAGCTGGAAATGGACTCTTTAACGTGGTCGTTAGGCTATTACCGACACTCTGTGTCAGACCGATAAACCTTTTGTCTCTCCATTTAAAGGAGAGTGGATGTGGTGGCCCTTATTTGATCTTATTCGCTTTAGTAATTCGGAGAACAGGGTATCAGTATCGCACAGCGAATTACGTTGAAAACTCCATTTCAGCTGAAGTCATAAAAACTCGCCATACATGAAGAAAAAGACACAGTGTGGAGTGATCACGTTGAGCGTGGAGTAGTTTTGTACGATTTATGAACACGCTTCAAAGATTTTATTTAATTTTGTTCGTGTCAAACAACTTTTAGAAGTCTTAGTTTGTTTGACACGTCATCACGTGACCACGTGATTATTCGAGACGGAGCGACCACGTTGAAAACTCCATTTCAGCTTGTTGGCAGCCATTTTGCGCTGTGATAACCGGTAAACTATATCAAATTATTCGAGGCAAAAACATTCACACTACTCGGTATTCTGATGAACCGAACTAACTTTATTTGCATATGTCCTTTTATGGAAGACAGGTCACATGTCACATGAGTAGTATGAGGGCACACCCAATACAAATGTTAACACCCCCACTTGCTCTCATACTGTACAACACTGTGTAACATTCTAATATAACAGGTGGATACAGTCTTGCATCTTCTTTGTGTTAGACTTACATAACAAACATAAACCTCTTAAATTTTTCTAGCTTAAACTTTGTCAGTGGTTTAGTCATGGCATTAGCCACTATTTTTTCTGTGGGACCGAGTACTCAATTGTCACTTGCCATTATTCAGTGCAGATCTAATGAAATGATATCGTACATCTATATGTTTGCATCTCTGGCGACACACTGGGTTCTTTGATAATGCAATAGCACCTTGGTTATCCTCAAAGATTTGTACCGGCATATACAGACAGTTATTTTCCATACTGTTCAACAACTGTACAAGATACATGCTTTCTTGTGCGGTTACAGCCAGTGCCATATACTCTGCTTCACATGTAGATAAAGCAACTGTGGACTGTTTCTTTGACTTCCAAGAGATCAGAGCACTATTTTCAGCAAGACTAAAAAAAGTACCCTGTCGTGCACTCCTCCTGTCATTTAGATCTGATGCCCAGTCAGCATCACTGTATGCAACAAGTTTAAGTTTTTCATCACTTTTCTTGTAGCATAGTTCATGATCAATTGTACCTTTCAGGTATCTCATTACATGTTTAACTGTAGACCAGTGTTGTTCGTTTACAGGAGTTGAGACAGAAGTATTGAGACAGTTTACTAACAACCCAACTCAGATCAGGTCTAGGTACAAGTCATTAGATAGATCAAACTACCAACTGCCTCACGGTATCTTTCTAGGATCAACAGGATTACTATCACTGTTGTAATCCAGCTTTTGCTCACATGGTGTCGACCTGAGTTTACAATCTGTCATATTGAATCTCTCTAGTACCCTCAAAATGTACTTTTTCTGATTCATTTTACAATTCCTTCACTTTGACTGAAATCAATTCCCAGGAAATGTTTGAGTTTTCCTAGATCTTTCATTTTAAATCTTGATGTCAGCATCTTTTTCACATCATTCAGTAAATCATTGTCACTGGCAGCAATAATTAGATCATCCACCCAAATGATTATCGCCACCCTCTCTCTTCGGTTTTCTTACTATACACACAGTGGTCAGCGGAATTCTGAACAAAATCATTCTCAATGAGGTGATCATGTAACATTTGGTTCCAATTTGTGCCTGACTGCTTTAAACCATATAGAGATTTATTCAATTTACAGACGAGTTTTTCACCCATATCTGACTTCACTTCAAAACCTTCCGGCTGCTCCATGTAAATCTCGCAATCAATTGGAGCATGCATGTAAGCAGTTTTTACATCCATTTTGCGGAGTTCAAGATCATAATGTGCTGCCATTTGCATTAAGGCTCTTACTGAAGTGATATTTGCTGTTGGGGAGAAAGTCTCTTTGTAATCTACACCCATCACCTGACTATAGCCTTTAGCAACATATCTGGCCTTGAATGACTTGGTCTCATCTGTACTATTTTTGATAGCATAAACCCACCTACCCCCCACTGCATGTTTACCTTCTGCTAGAGTAGTTAGGGTAAATGTATCATTTTCTTGTAGAGAATTAATTTCCTCTTCCATTGCCTTAGCCCATATCTGTGACTCGTCTGAACTCATAGCCTCCTTGAATGTCTGTGGTACATCACACACTCTGTAACAGTAATCAATATTAGTCAGAATCTGATCATCACACTCAACGTCAGATACATAATCTGCCAAATACTAGCTCTTCTATTTCTTTTAGGGTAACCTGTACTTTGATCCCCTTCCTCTGTCTGAGCACTACTCTGATTCTCAGTCTCAGTCTGAGGTCCATCTGATTTTTCCGATTTCTGGATCAGCTACGTTCTGTTTAGACTGGGAGTACACATTTTTTCCCCCATGAGAATCTTCCTCTAACATTGAAATGTCTGTCTGTGTCTGATGTTCAGTAACACATTTGGTGATGAATTTTACCAGTCTGTGCTTGAGAACCTTTCCTGTCTCTGGATAATAAACCAGGTATGCAGGGCTGTTTTTATCATACCCTACAAAAATCGCTTTTTTTTTCATCAGCGTATGCCCAATTTCTTTTTGTCTTGTTTGTATGCATAGCATGGTAGACCAAATACCCTCATTTTTGAAAGATCAGGTTTCTTCCTGTCAGTGCATAGTATGGGGTTTGGTGTATTCGATTATTGTAACACCTGTTGCAGATACTGCAGCAGTCATTACAGCATAGGTCCACAACATCTTGGGCAGATTGCTCTCTAAGAGCATGCACCTTGCCATTTCAAACAAGGTTCTCAATTTCTCTCAGCAGTACCATTTTGATGGGGTGAATACGGTGCTGAGGTCTCGTGCCTAATGCCATTTTTTGCTTAACAGTGACTGAAACTCTTTGGCCATGAATTCTGTGCCATTATCTGACCTAACACACTTTATGCTTGCATAAGGTGCTGTATCAACAATGAATTTTTCAGTTGCCCTTGCAGTGTCACTTTTAGCTTTTAAAAGTACACAAACACTGCACCAGTAGTCATCAGTAAATGCCAAAACATACTTGAAACCATCTTTAGCTTCTGGGTCCAATCGGACCAGCTAGGTCTGTGTGCACTAATTCAAGTGTAGCCTTAGCTCGTGTATCAGGTTCTCTGTTTCTACTCTGAACAAATTTACCCTGTGTGCAAATTTCACAGCTTAGGTTAGATTTGTCAATCTTGCCCTTGATTTTCATTCCCTCAACGACATTCTGTAATTTGAAACATCGTCATAATTGCAGTGACCAAGGATTTCGTGCCAGGTTTGAATGTCATAACATCCGTTACAACTATCGCGGTCTTCATTCACAGTGTTCAGATGGTACAGTCTATTGTATTCGTGTATGCAAAATTTAGTACCGTCCTTGTGAATGAGTTCGTCTTGTCCTTGTTGAAAGTTGATCGAGGCTCCGTTTGTTGTTGCCGCTTTAACAGAGAAAATGTTCTGTGGATACGATGGGATATATAACGCATTCCTCAACGTCGTCCTCACCTGATGTCCCACGCTGTCAATCATGTACACCTCCGCATCACCTCTCTCAGCGCAACTCCGCTCGCTCTGGTCCCGTCTGCTAGTGTTTCTCTGGCTGGAATTCGTCATCAAACTGTTTGAACTTTCCGAGATCCGTAATTATATGCGGATTATATTAGTAACGACTATCAGTCCCTTCCGTTGTATCTCGCAGGATTTGTAGTCACTTACTTTAAAGACAAAGGTGTGGTCGTCATTGTCATCTTTATCAGTAGCTTGTTTAACATTGTCTCTATTTTTACATTGGCAATTTTCATCTTTGTGCGTTGAGCTTTTGCAATAACTACACCACTGTCTTTTGTGATTTGAGATCTGGCACGCTCAAGCTTTATGACCTTTTTGGCCGCAGTTGTAGCACGTAATGTCCAAACATACGAACCTTTCTCTCCCCTTCCACTCCGGGTTCGAGGCACTCGCTCTCATCATGTTATCCTCACTGGCGTTGCTGTGAAAGTTTTCTGTACTTTCAAAATTCCTCAACTTGGTTTTGAACTGTGCAAACGTTAGGTCTACATCACTTTGTGTGATATGTACAGCTTAACGGTTTAAATGAATCCGCAAACCTTTCAATATCATCGCAATTAAAAGTCCATCACTAAGTATCTCTTCTGCATTTCTTAGCGCTGTAATTGCGGTTTCGGCTCGAATAATATACTCAGTGACACTCTCATTCGCCGTTTTTTGCAGGGACGTTAACTCTGTATACAGGCTAATGACACGCGCTTTCCTCTACCAGCATAGTAGGCCCTCAAAATCTGCAGAGCTTTCCTACCGTCATCCGCGGCATCTCTCATGACAAGAGACAAACTTTTGTCATCAAGGTACTGAATCAGTTCAGCATGCTTCCTCGTTTTGTTAGCAACATCTTTATCATCAGCATGCGGGGGTCTCTGATAACAACGTGTCTTTCAATCCTAGCAAACGCATGTGGCCTAGAAACTCAGTTTCCCAAAGTTCGTATTGCTTTTCATCTCCGTCAAATACAGTCTATTCCATCGGTTACTCGCATCTCTCCTGGGCCCATAACCTGTTGGCGCAGCCATTTTGCGTGTGATAACCGGTAAACTATATCAAATTATTCGAGGCAAAAACATTCACACTACTCGGTATTCTGATGAACCGGAACTAACTTTATTTGCATATGTCCTTTTATGGAAGACAGGTCACATGTCACATGAGTAGTATGAGGGCACACCCAATACAAATGTTAACACAGCTGAAGTCATAAAAACTCTCGCTTACATGAAGAAAAAGACACAGTGTGGAGTGATCACGTTGAGCGTGGAGTAGTTTTACGATTTATGAACACGCTTCAAAGCTTTTATTTAATTTTGTTCGTGTCAAACAACTTTTAGAAGTCTTAGTTTGTTAGCCACGTCATCACGTGACCACGTGATTAGTCCGAACGAAGTTTCTTTATTCATGTCAATGGGTGTTTTTATCGCGTTCAGCTGGAAATGGACTGTTTAACGTGGTCGTTGTACATTACTGACACTCTGTGTCAGACCGATAAACCTTTTGTCTCTCCATTTAAAGGAGAGTGGATGTGGTGGCCCTTATTTGATCTTATTCGCTTAGTAATTCGGAGAACAGGGTATCAGTATCGCACAGCGACCACTTTGAAAACTCCATTTCAGCTGAAGTCATAAAAACACCCTTTTAAACAAAAAAGAGACACAGTTTGGAGTGATCACGTTGAGCGTGGAGTAGTTTTACGATTTATGAACACGCTTCAAAGATTTTATTTAATTTTGTTCGTGTCAAACAACTTTTAGAAGTCTTAGTTTGTTTGACACGTCATCACGTGACCACGTGATTATTCCGAACGGAGCGACCACGTTGAAAACTCCATTTCAGCTGAAGTCATAAAAACTCTCGCTTACATGAAGAAAAAGACACAGTGTGGAGTGATCACGTTGAGCGTGGAGTAGTTTTACGATTTATGAACACGCTTCAAAGATTTTATTTAATTTTGTTCGTGTCAAACAACTTTTAGAAGTCTTAGTTTGTTAGACAAGTCAACAATTGACCACGTGATTAGTCCGAACGGAGCGACCACGTTGAAAACTCCATTTCAGCTGAAGTCATAAAAACTCTCGTTTACATGAACAAAAATACACAGTTTGGAGTGATCACGTGGAGCGTGGAGTAGTTTTACGATTTATGAACACGCTTCAAAGATTTTATTTAATTTTGTTCGTGTCAAACAACTTTTAGAAGTCTTAGTTTGTTAGCCACGTCATCACGTGACCACGTGATTAGTCCGAACGAAGTTTCTTTATTCATGTCAATGGGTGGTTTTTATCGCGTTCAGCTGGGAATGGACTGTTTAACGTGGTCGTTGTACATTACTGACACTCTGTGTCAGACCGATAAACCTTTTCTTTCTCCATTTAAAAGAGTGGATGTGGTGGCCTTTATTTGATCTTATTCGCTTAGTAGTTCGGAGAACAGGGTATCAGTATCGCACAGCGACCACGTTGAAAACTCCATTTCAGCTGAAGTCATAAAAACACCATTTTAAACAAAAAAAGAGACACAGTTTGGAGTGATCACGTGGAGCGTGGAGTAGTTTTACGATTTATGAACACGCTTCAAAGATTTTATTTAATTTTGTTCGTGTCAAACAACTTTTAGAAGTCTTAGTTTGTTAGCCACGTCATCACGTGACCACGTGATTAGTCCGAACGAAGTTTCTTTATTCATGTCAGTGGGTGTTTTTATCGCGTTCAGCTTGAAATGGACTGTTTAACGTGGTCGTTGTACATTACTGACACTGTGTCAGACCGATAAACCTTTTGTCTCTCCATTTAAAGGAGAGTGGATGTGGTGGCCCTTATTTGATCTTATTCGCTTAGTAATTCGGAGAACAGGGTATCAGCGACCACGTTGAAAACTCCATTTCAGCTGAAGTCATAAAAACTCTCGCTTACATGAAGAAAAAGACACAGTGTGGAGTGATCACGTTGAGCGTGGAGTAGTTTTACGATTTATGAACACGCTTCAAAGATTTTATTTCATTTTGTTCGTGTCAAACAACTTTTAGAAGTCTTAGTTTGTAAGCCACGTCATCACGTGACCACGTGATTAGTCCGAACGAAGTTTCTTTATTCATGTCAGTGGGTGTTTTTATCGCATTCAGCTTGAAATGGACTGTTTAACGTGGTCGTTGTCCATTACTGACACTGTGTCAGACCGATAAACCTTTTCTCTCTCCATTTAAAGGAGAGTGGATGTAGTGGCCCTTATTTGATCTTATTCGCTTAGTAATTCGGAGAACAGGGTATCAGTATCGCACAGCGACCACGTTGAAAACTCCATTTCAGCTGAAGTCATAAAAACACCCTTTAAAAAAAAAAGAGACACAGTTTGGAGTGATCACGTTGAGTGGAGTAGTTTTACGATTTATGAACACGCTTCAAAGATTTTATTTAATTTTGTTCGTGTCAAACAACTTTTAGAAGTCTTAGTTTGTTAGCCACGTCATCACGTGACCACGTGATTAGTCCGAACGAAGTTTCTTTATTCATGTCAATGGGTGTTTTTATCGCGTTCAGCTGGGAATGGACTGTTTAACGTGGTCGTTGTACATTACTGACACTTTGTGTGTTGTATACTGAGTGATTGTGATGACCACTAGAGGGCAAGCTTAGGGTGTCTGTAAATGCTTAAAATAGCAGCATAGAAGAAGTAGGGGTGCGCACCTGAAGCCACCCATGAATTGATTGTGTGGACTGTTTGTTGAGATACGGCTAAGTAAAAATGTAACTTTGAACAGACCTTGTGTTTCCTCTCAAGTTATTACATCTTTTGGCGACGAGGATAAACAAGGAGAATACTAAGACGGAAGGAGGCGAAGAAACTGGATCTCTATGAGTTGGAACTTTGGAAAAGAAGATGGCCACTATGGTAGGAACAGTAACGCCATTTGATAGTCAATCGCAGTCTTGGGAAGAATATTGCGAAATTTTACAACACTTCTTCGAGGCAAATGAAATTACAGAAGCAACCAAGCAGAAAGCTATATTATTAAGCTCTGTAGGAAGTCAAACATACAGTCTTCTAAGGAATTTGTTAAGTCCAGTTAAACCAGGAACGAAGACATTTGCTGAATTAGTAGAATTACTGAAGGAGCATTTCAATCCAAAGCCTAGTGAAATTGTACAACGATTTAAATTCAATTCAAGATCAAGAGAAGAGGGGAAGCTGTGCTTGAGTATGTGGCAGTACTGAGAAAAACTAGCTCATGATTGTAATTATGGAGAAAAACTGACAGAAATGCTTCGGGACAGACTGGTATGTGGCATAAATGATGATCGTATTCAGCGCAGACTATTGGTAGAAATGGATTTAACATTTGAGAAAGCACTGAAAATAGCCCAAGCAATGGAAACAGCCAATAAAGATGTAAAAGATTTACAAGCTTACTGTTCAGAAACAGCCGTTTCAATGAGAGTGCACAAAACGTCGGTAACACATGATGAGGGTCAAAAGCGAGCATGTTACAGATGTGGAAGTTTGCAACATTTGGCTAATGAATGTCGATTTGCTGCTGAGAAATGTCATAAATGTGGGAAACAAGGACACATAATGAAAGTATGTAAATCAAAAACGTCCTATGGAGAATTAAACTTCCAAGGGGCGCAAGACGTAAGAGGAGGACAGAGAATGCATTATGTGAGTAGAGATGAGAAAAGTACATCGGCATCTGATGAAGAAGGCATTTATACTGTGTACAGTTTGCAAGAAACAGAAATTCCGAAAGTAGCTCCACTGACCATCACGTTGGCTATTAACAAATCAAATGTATCGTTTGAAGTGGATACTGGCTGTAGTGTGACCATAATGAACAGCTCCAATTTTGTTAAATTGTGGAAAAAAGATGACATTCCTGAATTAAAGACATGTTCTTTGAATTTAAAAACCTATACGGGCCAAGTTTTAACTGTGTTGGGCTCTACACAAGTTGAAGTTGCATACAACAGCACAATGAAAACGTTACCAGTCATAGTAGTACCGAATGGGGCCCAATTTATTGGGCAGAGGATGGATTAAAGAATTAGGCATAAATTGGGAGGCACTACATAGGATTCAAGAGGTGGAAGAATTAACTTTGCCTAAAGTCCTCAGTAAATATGCAGAGTTGTTTAAAGATGAATTGGGAAAGTTGAAGGGTCCACCGGCGACGATTTATGTGGATAAGGAAGCAGTCCCACGGTTTTTAAAGCCAGATCAGTCCCTTATGCAATGAAGGCAAAGGTAGAAGCAGAAATAGAACGCCTATTGAGAGAACACATCATAGAGCCCGTTAAACATTCTGAATGGGCTGCCCCTGTTGTACCCGTTTTAAAACCAGACAATACCATACGTCTATGTGGTGACTACAAACTAACAGTGAACAGAGTTTCAAAGTTGGAACAGTATCCCATTCCTAGGATAGAGGATTTGTTTGCAACATTGTCAGGTGGAAAAAAATTCACAAATTTGGATATGAGCCATGCTTATCACCAGATTGCATTAGATGCAGAGTCCAGGAAATATGTTACTGTGAATACCCATAAAGGGTTATTTACTTACCATGTTTTACCTTTTGAGTCTCTCTTCCAGCCCCGCTATCTTTCAGCGGACCATTGAAGGAGTACTGCAAGGCCTTCCCATGTAGCAGTTTTCCTTGATGATATCCTAATAACTGGTCGGAATGACGAAGAACATCTCCAGATCCTTGGAAAGGTGTTGGACAGATTGCAGGAAGCCGGACTGCGATTGAAGCGAAGTAAATGTACCTTCATGGAAAAAGAGGTAATGTTCTTAGGTCATAAAGTAGATGAGACTGGTCTCCATCCTGCACCGGAGAAGGTGACCGCTATTAAAAAGGCTCCCTCCCCAAAGAATGTGACCGAGTTGAAAGCATATTTAGGACTTTTAAATTATTACAACAAATTCCTTCCCAATCTGTCTACTGTGTTGGCCCCTGTGCACAAGTTGTTAAGGAAAGATGTAAAATGGGACTGGGGCAAGGAACAAGAAACTGTTTTTGTTCAATCTAAAAAGATGATTAATTCAGTACAAGTTCTGGTTCATTATGATCCCCAGAAGGATGTGATTCTGTCTTGTGATGCTTCTCCTTATGGCTTAGGTGCAGTTCTTTCCCATAAGATGCCTGATGGAAGTGAAAGACCTATTGGATTTATGTCACGAACATTGAATCAAGCGGAGCGGAATTATTCACAATTGGACAAAGAAGGGTTGGCAGTAATGTTCGGTTTGCAGCGCTTTCACAAGTATTTGTATGGTCGGAAGTTTACCATTGTCACTGACCATAAACACTTATTGTCTTTATTTAACGAGTTAAAAGCTGTTCCTGAACTACATGTGGATTATGCAGGACCATTTATGGGAAAATGTTCTTTGTTTTGATTGATGCTCATTCAAAATGGATTGATGTGTATCCAGTAAATTCTGCTACAACTGCTTCCACCATTGATTGTTTGCGAAATAGCTTCAGTAATCATGGATTACCTGAACTAATTGTATCAGACAATGCTACATGTTTCATTAGTGCTGAATTTAAAGACTTCCTGAATAAAAATGGAGTGGAGCATGTTACTTCGGCACCCTACCATGCATCAAGTAATGGTTTAGCAGAACGGGCTGTCCAGATTATTAAAACCATGCTGAAAAAGAGTACTGATGGAAAAATTGCAACTAAATTATCTAGAGTTTTATTCAGTTATAGAATTACGCCTCAAACAACTACAGGACTCTCTCCAGCTGAAATGTTGTATGGACGGAAATTACGATGTTCTTTGGACTTTATACATCCAGATTTGACCAGGAAAATTCAGGAACAGCAACAAAAGCAAAGAATCCATCATGATAAAAAGGCCTGTAGGCGGAGTTTTGACATTGGAGATTCAGTACTTATTCGAAACTTTACTTATGGTCCAAAATGGATTCCGGGGCATATTGAAACTGTGACTGGACCCCTTTCTTATAAAGTCAGGCTGGGTGATGGCCGAGTGGTACGAAGACATGTGGATCAAATTCATGGCCAACAGAAATTCTTTGCAAACACATCAGAAGAGGAGAAGGATTGTAAATTCCCTGATTTTGACATTCCTGAATACTCAACACCAACACCAACACCAGTTCCAAAAGAGTCTGAGGGAATAGCAGCTGAAGAAATTTCTAGTACAACTCTGCCCTCAGAAATATCTAGAGAATCCCCTTCAACTTCTGAGATAACAACAGTAATGAACCAACCTACTAGTCCTATGGTAATGATGAGACGATCACAAAGAACCAGGAGATTGCCTACTTATTTGAAAGACTATGAACTGAAGTAAAGGAAGAAAAAGGGGGGTAATATGTGATGTTTTTTTGTATCTGCACAGTTGTGATGATTATGTAAACTTGGGGAAAAAGGGATGTTGTATACTGAGTGATTGTGATGACCACTAGAGGGCAAGCTTAGGGTGTCTGTAAATGCTTAAAATAGCAGCATAGAAGAAGTAGGGGTGCGCACCTGAAGCCACCCATGAATTGATTGTGTGGACTGTTTGTTGAGATACGGCTAAGTAAAAAATGTAACCTTGAACAGACCTTGTGTTTCCTCTCAAGTTATTACAGTGTCAGACCGATAAACCTTTTCTCTCTCTCCATTTAAAGGAGAGTGGATGTGGTGGCCCTTATTTGATCTTATTCGCTTAGTAGTTCGGAGAACAGGGTATCAGTATCGCACAGCGACCACGTTGAAAACTCCATTTCAGCTGAAGTCATAAAAACACCCTTTAAAACAAAAAAGAGACACAGTTTGGAGTGATCACGTTGAGCGTGGAGTAGTTTTACGATTTATGAACACGCTTCAAAGATTTTATTTAATTTTGTTCGTGTCAAACAACTTTTAGAAGTCTTAGTTTGTTAGCCACGTCATCACGTGACCACGTGATTAGTCCGAACTGAGCGACCACGTTGAAAACTCCATTTCAGCTGAAGTCATAAAAACTCTCGCTTACATGAAGAAAAAGACACAGTGTGGAGTGATCACGTTGAGCGTGGAGTAGTTTTACGATTTATGAACACGCTTCAAAGATTTTATTTAATTTTGTTCGTGTCAAACAACTTTTAGAAGTCTTAGTTTGTTAGCCACGTCATGACGTGACCACGTGATTAGTCCGAACGAAGTTTCTTTATTCATGTCAATGGGTGTTTTTATCGCGTTCAGCTGGAAATGGACTGTTTAACGTGGTCGTTGTACATTACTGACACTGTGTCAGACCGATAAACCTTTTCTCTCTCCATTTAAAGGAGAGTGGATGTGGTGGCCCTTATTTGATCTTATTCGCTTAGTAGTTCGGAGAACAGGGTATCAGTATCGCACAGCAGCGACCACGTTGAAAACTCCATTTCAGCTGAAGTCATAAAAACTCTTGCTTACATGAAGAAAAGGACACAGTTTGGAGTGATCGCGTTGAGCGTGGAGTAGTTTTACGATTTATGAACACGCTTCAAAGATTTTATTTAATTTTGTTCGTGTCAAACAACTTTTTAGAAGTCTTAGTTTGTTAGCCACGTCATCACGTGACCACGTGATTAGTCCGAACGAAGTTTCTTTATTCATGTCAATGGGTGTTTTTATCGCAAGCTCAGCTGGGAATGGACTGTTTAACGTGGTCGTTAGTACATTACTGACACTTTGTGTCAGACCGATAAACCTTTTCTCTCCATTTAAAGGAGAGTGGATGTAGTGGCCCTTATTTGATCTTATTCGCTTAGTAATTCGGAGAACAGGGTATCAGTATCGCACAGCGACCACGTTGAAAACTCCATTTCAGCTGAAGTCATAAAAACTCCTTTAAACAAAAATACACAGTTTGGAGTGATCACGTGGAGCGTGGAGTAGTTTTACGATTTATGAACACGCTTCAAAGATTTTATTTAATTTTGTTCGTGTCAAACAACTTTTAGAAGTCTTAGTTTGTTAGACAAGTCATCACGTGACCACGTGATTAGTCCGAACGGAGCGACCACGTTGAAAACTCCATTTCAGCTGAAGTCATAAAAACTCTGTTTACATGAACAAAAATACACAGTTTGGAGTGATCACGTGGAGCGTGGAGTAGTTTTACGATTTATGAACACGCTTCAAAGATTTTATTTAATTTTGTTCGTGTCAAACAACTTTTAGAAGTCTTAGTTTGTTAGCCACGTCATCACGTGACCACGTGATTAGTCCGAACGAAGTTTCTTTATTCATATCAATGGGTGTTTTTATCGCGTTCAGCTGGAAATGGACTGTTTAACGTGGTCGTTGTACATTACTGACACTGTGTCAGACCGATAAACCTTTTCTCTCTCCATTTAAAGGAGAGTGGATGTGGTGGCCCTTATTTGATCTTATTCGCTTAGTAGTTCGGAGAACAGGGTATCAGTATCGCACAGCGACCACGTTGAAAACTCCATTTCAGCTGAAGTCATAAAAACACCCTTTTAAACAAAAAAAGAGACACAGTTTGGAGTGATCACGTTGAGCGTGGAGTAGTTTTACGATTTATGAACACGCTTCAAAGATTTTATTTAATTTTGTTCGTGTCAAACAACTTTTAGAAGTCTTAGTTTGTTAGCCACGTCATCACGTGACCACGTGATTAGTCCGAACGAAGTTTCTTTATTCATGTCAATGGGTGTTTTTATCGCGTTCAGCTGGAAATGGACTGTTTAACGTGGTCGTTGTACATTACTGACACTCTGTGTCAGACCGATAAACCTTTTGTCTCTCCATTTAAAGGAGAGTGGATGTGGTGGCCCTTATTTGATCTTATTCGCTTAGTAATTCGGAGAACAGGGTATCAGTATCGCACAGCGACCACGTTGAAAACTCCATTTCAGCTGAAGTCATAAAAACACCCTTTTAAACAAAAAAAAGGACACAGTTTGGAGTGATCACGTGGAGCGTGGAGTAGTTTTACGATTTATGAACACGCTTCAAAGATTTTATTTAATTTTGTTCGTGTCAAACAACTTTTAGAAGTCTTAGTTTGTTAGACAAGTCATCACGTGACCACGTGATTAGTCCGAACGGAGCGACCACGTTGAAAACTCCATTTCAGCTGAAGTCATAAAAACTCTCGCTTACATGAAGAAAAAGACACAGTGTGGAGTGATCACGTTGAGCGTGGAGTAGTTTTACGATTTATGAACACGCTTCAAAGATTTTATTTAATTTTGTTCGTGTCAAACAACTTTTAGAAGTCTTAGTTTGTTAGCCACGTCATCACGTGACCACGTGATTAGTCCGAACGAAGTTTCTTTATTCATGTCAATGGGTGTTTTTATCGCGTTCAGCTGGAAATGGACTGTTTAACGTGGTCGTTGTACATTACTGACACTCTGTGTCAGACCGATAAACCTTTTGTCTCTCCATTTAAAGGAGAGTGGATGTGGTGGCCCTTATTTGATCTTATTCGCTTAGTAATTCGGAGAACAGGGTATCAGTATCGCACAGCGACCACGTTGAAAACTCCATTTCAGCTGAAGTCATAAAAACTCTTGCTTACATGAAGAAAAAGACACAGTTTGGAGTGATCGCGTGGAGCGTGGAGTAGTTTTACGATTTATGAACACGCTTCAAAGATTTTATTTAATTTTGTTCGTGTCAAACAACTTTTAGAAGTCTTAGTTTGTTAGCCACGTCATCACGTGACCACGTGATTAGTCCGAACGGAGTTTCTTTATTCATGTCAATGGGTGTTTTTATCGCGTTCAGCTGGGAATGGACTGTTTAACGTGGTCGTTGTACATTACTGACACTTTGTGTCAGACCGATAAACCTTTTCTCTCTCCATTTAAAGGAGAGTGGATGTGGTGGCCCTTATTTGATCTTATTCGCTTAGTAATTCGGAGAACAGGGTATCAGTATCGCACAGCGACCACGTTGAAAACTCCATTTCAGCTGAAGTCATAAAAACACCCTTTTAAACAAAAAAAGACACAGTTTGGAGTGATCACGTGAGCGTGGAGTAGTTTTACGATTTATGAACACGCTTCAAAGATTTTATTTAATTTTGTTCGTGTCAAACAACTTTTAGAAGTCTTAGTTTGTTAGCCACGTCATCACGTGACCACGTGATTAGTCCGAACGGAGCGACCACGTTGAAAACTCCATTTCAGCTGAAGTCATAAAAACTCTCGTTTACATGAACAAAAATACACAGTTTGGAGTGATCACGTGGAGCGTGGAGTAGTTTTACGATTTATGAACACGCTTCAAAGATTTTATTTAATTTTGTTCGTGTCAAACAACTTTTAGAAGTCTTAGTTTGTTAGCCACGTCATCACGTGACCACGTGATTAGTCCGAACGAAGTTTCTTTATTCATGTCAATGGGTGTTTTTATCGCGTTCAGCTGGGAATGGACTGTTTAACGTGGTCGTTGTACATTACTGACACTTTGTGTCAGACCGATAAACCTTTTCTCTCTCCATTTAAAGGAGAGTGGATGTGGTGGCCCTTATTTGATCTTATTCGCTTAGTAATTCGGAGAACAGGGTATCAGTATCGCACAGCGACCACGTTGAAAACTCCATTTCAGCTGAAGTCATAAAAACACCCTTTTAAACAAAAAAAAAGAGACACAGTTTGGAGTGATCACGTGGAGCGTGGAGTAGTTTTACGATTTATGAACACGCTTCAAAGATTTTATTTAATTTTGTTCGTGTCAAACAACTTTTAGAAGTCTTAGTTTGTTAGCCACGTCATCACGTGACCACGTGATTAGTCCGAACGGAGCGACCACGTTGAAAACTCCATTTCATCTGAAGTCATAAAAACTCTTTACATGAACAAAAATACACAGTTTGGAGTGATCACGTGGAGCGTGGAGTAGTTTTACGATTTATGAACACGCTTCAAAGATTTTATTTAATTTTGTTCGTGTCAAACAACTTTTAGAAGTCTTAGTTTGTTAGCCACGTCATCACGTGACCACGTGATTAGTCCGAACGGTTTCTTTATTCATGTCAATGGGTGTTTTTATCGCGTTCAGCTGGAAATGGACTGTTTAACGTGGTCGTTGTACATTACTGACACTCTGTGTCAGACCGATAAACCTTTTGTCTCTCCATTTAAAGGAGAGTGGATGTGGTGGCCCTTATTTGATCTTATTCGCTTAGTAATTCGGAGAACAGGGTATCAGTATCGCACAGCGACCACGTTGAAAACTCCATTTCAGCTGAAGTCATAAAAACTCTCGCCACATGAAGAAAAAAAGACACAGTGTGGAGTGATCACGTTGAGCGTGGAGTAGTTTTACGATTTATGAACACGCTTCAAAGATTTTATTTAATTTTGTTCGTGTCAAACAACTTTTAGAAGTCTTAGTTTGTTTGACACGTCATCACGTGACCACGTGATTAGTCCGAACGGAGCGACCACGTTGAAAACTCCATTTCAGCTGAAGTCATAAAAACTCTCGCTTACATGAACAAAAATACACAGTTTGGAGTGATCACGTGGAGCGTGGAGTAGTTTTACGATTTATGAACACGCTTCAAAGATTTTATTTAATTTTGTTCGTGTCAAACAACTTTTAGAAGTCTTAGTTTGTTAGCCACGTCATCACGTGACCACGTGATTAGTCCGAACGTTTTCTTTATTCATGTCAATGGGTGTTTTTATCGCGTTCAGCTGGGAAATGGACTGTTTAACGTGGTCGTTGTACATTACTGACACTTTGTGTCAGACCGATAAACCTTTTTCTCTCCATTTAAAGGAGAGTGGATGTGGTGGCCCTTATTTGATCTTATTCGCTTAGTAATTCGGAGAACAGGGTATCAGTATCGCACAGCGACCACGTTGAAAACTCCATTTCAGCTGAAGTCATAAAAACTCTTGCTTACATGAAGAAAAAGACACAGTTTGGAGTGATCACGTTGAGCGTGGAGTAGTTTTACGATTTATGAACACGCTTCAAAGATTTTATTTAATTTTGTTCGTGTCAAACAACTTTTAGAAGTCTTAGTTTGTTAGCTACGTCATCACGTGACCACGTGATTAGTCCGAACGAAGTTTCTTTATTCATGTCAATGGGTGTTTTTATCGCGTTCAGCTGGAAATGGACTGTTTAACGTGGTCGTTGTACATTACTGACACTTTGTGTCAGACCGATAAACCTTTTCTCTCTCCATTTAAAGGAGAGTGGATGTGGTGGCCCTTATTTGATCTTATTCGCTTAGTAATTCGGAGAACAGGGTATCAGTATCGCACAGCCACCACGTTGAAAACTCCATTTCAGCTGAAGTCATAAAAACACCCTTTTAATGAAAAAAAAGACACAGTTTGGAGTGATCACGTGGAGCGTGGAGTAGTTTTACGATTTATGAACACGCTTCAAAGATTTTATTTAATTTTGTTCGTGTCAAACAACTTTTAGAAGTCTTAGTTTGTTAGCCACGTCATCACGTGACCACGTGATTAGTCCGAACGGGTTTCTTTATTCATGTCAATGGGTGTTTTTATCGCTTCAGCTGGAAATGGACTGTTTAACGTGGTCGTTGTACATTACTGACACTTTGTGTCAGACCGATAAACCTTTTCTCTCTCCATTTAAAGGAGAGTGGATGTGGTGGCCCTTATTTGATCTTATTCGCTTAGTAATTCGGAGAACAGGGTATCAGTATCGCACAGCGACCACGTTGAAAACTCCATTTCAGCTGAAGTCATAAAAACACCCTTTTAAACAAAAAAAGAGACACAGTTTGGAGTGATCACGTGGAGCGTGGAGTAGTTTTACGATTTATGAACACGCTTCAAAGATTTTATTTAATTTTGTTCGTGTCAAACAACTTTTAGAAGTCTTAGTTTGTTAGCCACGTCATCACGTGACCACGTGATTAGTCCGAACGGGTTTCTTTATTCATGTCAATGGGTGTTTTTATCGCGTTCAGCTGGAAATGGACTGTTTAACGTGGTCGTTAGGCACATTACTGACACTTTGTGTCAGACCGATAAACCTTTTCTCTCTCCATTTAAAGGAGAGTGGATGTGGTGGCCCTTATTTGATCTTGATTCGCTTAGTAATTCGGAGAACAGGGTATCAGTATCGCACAGCGACCACGTTGAAAACTCCATTTCAGCTGAAGTCATAAAAACACCCTTTTAAACAAAAAAAGAGACACAGTTTGGAGTGATCACGTGGAGCGTGGAGTAGTTTTACGATTTATGAACACGCTTCAAAGATTTTATTTAATTTTGTTCGTGTCAAACAACTTTTAGAAGTCTTAGTTTGTTAGCTACGTCATCACGTGACCACGTGATTAGTCCGAACGAAGTTTCTTTATTCATGTCAATGGGTGTTTTTATCGCGTTCAGCTGGAAATGGACTGTTTAACGTGGTCGTTGTACATTACTGACACTGTGTCAGACCGATAAACCTTTTCTCTCCATTTAAAGGAGAGTGGATGTGGTGGCCCTTATTTGATCTTATTCGCTTAGTAATTCGGAGAACAGGGTATCAGTATCGCACAGCGACCACGTTGAAAACTCCATTTCAGCTGAAGTCATAAAACACACCCTTTTAAAAAAAAAAAAGAGACACAGTTTGGAGTGATCACGTGGAGCGTGGAGTAGTTTTACGATTTATGAACACGCTTCAAAGATTTTATTTAATTTTGTTCGTGTCAAACAACTTTTAGAAGTCTTAGTTTGTTAGCCACGTCATCACGTGACCACGTGATTAGTCCGAACGAAGTTTCTTTATTCATGTCAATGGGTGTTTTTATCGCGTTCAGCTGGAAATGGACTGTTTAACGTGGTCGTTGTACATTACTGACACTGTGTCAGACCGATAAACCTTTTCTCTCTCCATTTAAAGGAGAGTGGATGTGGTGGCCCTTATTTGATCTTATTCGCTTAGTAATTCGGAGAACAGGGTATCAGTATCGCACAGCGACCACGTTGAAAACTCCATTTCAGCTGAAGTCATAAAAACTCTCGTTTACATGAACAAAGAGACACAGTTTGGAGTGATCACGTTGAGCGTGGAGTAGTTTTACGATTTATGAACACGCTTCAAAGATTTTATTTAATTTTGTTCGTGTCAAACAACTTTTAGAAGTCTTAGTTTGTTAGCCACGTCATCACGTGACCACGTGATTAGTCCGAACGGAGTTTCTTTATTCATGTCAATGGGTGTTTTTATCGCGTTCAGCTGGAAATGGACTGTTTAACGTGGTCGTTGTACATTACTGACACTCTGTGTCAGACCGATAAACCTTTTCTCTCTCCATTTAAAGGAGAGTGGATGTGGTGGCCCTTATTTGATCTTATTCGCTTAGTAGTTCGGAGAACAGGGTATCAGTATCGCACAGCGACCACGTTGAAAACTCCATTTCAGCTGAAGTCATAAAAACACCCTTTTAAACAAAAAAGAGACACAGTTTGGAGTGATCACGTTGAGCGTGGAGTAGTTTTACGATTTATGAACACGCTTCAAAGATTTTATTTATTTAATTTGTTCGTGTCAAACAACTTTTAGAAGTCTTAGTTTGTTAGCCACGTCATCACGTGACCACGTGATTAGTCCGAACGAAGTTTCTTTATTCATGTCAATGGGTGTTTTTATCGCTTTCAGCTGGAAATGGACTGTTTAACGTGGTCGTTGTACATTACTGACACTTTGTGTCAGACCGATAAACCTTTTCTCTCTCCATTTAAAGGAGAGTGGATGTGGTGGCCCTTATTTGATCTTATTCGCTTAGTAATTCGGAGAACAGGGTATCAGTATCGCACAGCGACCACGTTGAAAACTCCATTTCAGCTGAAGTCATAAAAACACCCTTTTAAACAAAAAAAGAGACACAGTTTGGAGTGATCACGTGGAGCGTGGAGTAGTTTTACGATTTATGAACACGCTTCAAAGATTTTATTTAATTTTGTTCGTGTCAAACAACTTTTAGAAGTCTTAGTTTGTTAGCCACGCCATCACGTGACCACGTGATTAGTCCGAACGGGGAGTTTCTTTATTCATGTCAATGGGTGTTTTTATCGCTGCTCAGCTGGAAATGGACTGTTTAACGTGGTCGTTGTACATTACTGACACTCTGTGTCACACCGATAAACCTTTTCTCTCTCCATTTAAAGGAGAGTGGATGTGGTGGCCCTTATTTGATCTTATTCGCTTAGTAATTCGGAGAACAGGGTATCAGTATCGCACAGCGACCACGTTGAAAACTCCATTTCAGCTGAAGTCATAAAAACACCCTTTTAAACAAAAAAAGAGACACAGTTTGGAGTGATCACGTTGAGCGTGGAGTAGTTTTACGATTTATGAACACGCTTCAAAGATTTTATTTAATTTTGTTCGTGTCAAACAACTTTTAGAAGTCTTAGTTTGTTAGCCACGTCATCACGTGACCACGTGATTAGTCCGAACGAAGTTTCTTTATTCATGTCAATGGGTGTTTTTATCGCGTTCAGCTGGAAATGGACTGTTTAACGTGGTCGTTGTACATTACTGACACTTTGTGTCAGACCGATAAACCTTTTCTCTCTCTCCATTTAAAGGAGAGTGGATGTGGTGGCCCTTATTTGATCTTATTCGCTTAGTAATTCGGAGAACAGGGTATCAGTATCGCACAGCGACCACGTTGAAAACTCCATTTCAGCTGAAGTCATAAAAACACCCTTTTAAACAAAAAAAGAGACACAGTTTGGAGTGATCACGTGGAGCGTGGAGTAGTTTTACGATTTATGAACACGCTTCAAAGATTTTATTTAATTTTGTTCGTGTCAAACAACTTTTAGAAGTCTTAGTTTGTTAGCCACGTCATCACGTGACCACGTGATTAGTCCGAACGAAGTTTCTTTATTCATGTCAATGGGTGTTTTTATCGCGTTCAGCTGGAAATGGACTGTTTAACGTGGTCGTTGTACATTACTGACACTTTGTGTCAGACCGATAAACCTTTTCTCTCTCTCCATTTAAAGGAGAGTGGATGTGGTGGCCCTTATTTGATCTTATTCGCTTAGTAATTCGGAGAACAGGGTATCAGTATCGCACAGCGACCACGTTGAAAACTCCATTTCAGCTGAAGTCATAAAAACACCCTTTTAAACAAAAAAAAGAGACACAGTTTGGAGTGATCACGTGGAGCGTGGAGTAGTTTTACGATTTATGAACACGCTTCAAAGATTTTATTTAATTTTGTTCGTGTCAAACAACTTTTAGAAGTCTTAGTTTGTTAGCCACGTCATCACGTGACCACGTGATTAGTCCGAACGAAGTTTCTTTATTCATGTCAATGGGTGTTTTTATCGCGTTCAGCTGGGAATGGACTGTTTAACGTGGTCGTTGTACATTACTGACACTTTGTGTCAGACCGATAAACCTTTTCTCTCTCCATTTAAAGGAGAGTGGATGTGGTGGCCCTTATTTGATCTTATTCGCTTAGTAATTCGGAGAACAGGGTATCAGTATCGCACAGCGACCACGTTGAAAACTCCATTTCAGCTGAAGTCATAAAAACACCCTTTTAAACAAAAAAAGAGACACAGTTTGGAGTGATCACGTGGAGCGTGGAGTAGTTTTACGATTTATGAACACGCTTCAAAGATTTTATTTAATTTTGTTCGTGTCAAACAACTTTTAGAAGTCTTAGTTTGTTAGCCACGTCATCACGTGACCACGTGATTAGTCCGAACGAAGTTTCTTTATTCATGTCAATGGGTGTTTTTATCGCGCTCAGCTGGAAATGGACTGTTTAACGTGGTCGTTGATCACATTACTGACACTTTGTGTCAGACCGATAAACCTTTTCTCTCTCTCCATTTAAAGGAGAGTGGATGTGGTGGCCCTTATTTGATCTTATTCGCTAGTAATTCGGAGAACAGGGTATCAGTATTAGTCCGAGCGACCACGTTGAAAAACTCCATTTCAGCTGAAGTCATAAAAACTCTTTTTATGAACAAAAATACACAGTTTGGAGTGATCACGTGAGCGTGGAGTAGTTTTACGATTTATGAACACGCTTCAAAGATTTTATTTAATTTTGTTCGTGTCAAACAACTTTTAGAAGTCTTAGTTTGTTAGCCACGTCATCACGTGACCACGTGATTAGTCCGAACGAAGTTTCTTTATTCATGTCAATGGGTGTTTTTATCGCGTTCAGCTGGAAATGGACTGTTTAACGTGGTCGTTGTACATTACTGACACTCTGTGTCAGACCGATAAACCTTTTCTCTCTCCATTTAAAGGAGAGTGGATGTGGTGGCCCTTATTTGATCTTATTCGCTTAGTAATTCGGAGAACAGGGTATCAGTATCGCACAGCGACCACGTTGAAAACTCCATTTCAGCTGAAGTCATAAAAACACCCTTTTAAACAAAAAAAAGACACAGTTTGGAGTGATCACGTGGAGCGTGGAGTAGTTTTACGATTTATGAACACGCTTCAAAGATTTTATTTAATTTTGTTCGTGTCAAACAACTTTTAGAAGTCTTAGTTTGTTAGCTACGTCATCACGTGACCACGTGATTAGTCCGAACGAAGTTTCTTTATTCATGTCAATGGGTGTTTTTCAGCGTTCAGCTGGAAATGGACTGTTTAACGTGGTCGTTGTACATTACTGACACTCTGTGTCAGACCGATAAACCTTTTGTCTCTCCATTTAAAGGAGAGTGGATGTGGTGGCCCTTATTTGATCTTATTCGCTTAGTAATTCGGAGAACAGGGTATCAGTATCGCACACAGCGACCACGTTGAAAACTCCATTTCAGCTGAAGTCATAAAAACTCCTTTTAAATGAAAAAAAAGACACAGTTTGGAGTGATCACGTTGAGCGTGGAGTAGTTTTACGATTTATGAACACGCTTCAAAGATTTTATTTAATTTTGTTCGTGTCAAACAACTTTTAGAAGTCTTAGTTTGTTTGACACGTCATCACGTGACCACGTGATTATTCCGAACGGAGCGACCACGTTGAAATTCATTTCAGCTGGGTCATAAAAATCGCGCTACATGCTGGAAAAAGACACAGTTTAACGTGATCACGTTGAGCGTGGACACTTTGTGTCATGACACGCTTCAAACCTTTTATTTATTTTTGTTCGTGGATGTGGTGGCTTTTATTTGTCTTAGTTTGTTAGACAAGTCAACGGAGACCACGTGATTAGTCCGATCGGAGCGACCACGTTGAAAAACTCCATTTCAGCTGAAGTCATAAAAACTCCATTTTAAATGAAAAAAATACACAGTTTGGAGTGATCACGTGGAGCGTGGAGTAGTTTTACGATTTATGAACACGCTTCAAAGATTTTATTTAATTTTGTTCGTGTCAAACAACTTTTAGAAGTCTTAGTTTGTTAGCCACGTCATCACGTGACCACGTGATTAGTCCGAACGAAGTTTCTTTATTCATGTCAATGGGTGTTTTTATCGCGTTCAGCTGGGAATGGACTGTTTAACGTGGTCGTTGTACATTACTACTGACACTCTGTGTCAGACCGATAAACCTTTTCTCTCTCCATTTAAAGGAGAGTGGATGTGGTGGCCCTTATTTGATCTTATTCGCTTAGTAATTCGGAGAACAGGGTATCAGTATCGCACAGCGACCACGTTGAAAACTCCATTTCAGCTGAAGTCATAAAAACACCCTTTTAAACAAAAAAAGAGACACAGTTTGGAGTGATCACGTGGAGCGTGGAGTAGTTTTACGATTTATGAACACGCTTCAAAGATTTTATTTAATTTTGTTCGTGTCAAACAACTTTTAGAAGTCTTAGTTTGTTTGACACGTCATCACGTGACCACGTGATTAGTCCGAACGGAGCGCGACCTTTGATTCATGTCAGCTGGGTGTTTTTATCGCGCTTACATTCAGCTGGAAATGGACTGTTTAACGTGGTCGTTGTCCATTTACTGACACTGTGTCAGACCGATAAACCTTTTCTCTCCATTTAAAGGAGAGTGGATGTGGTGGCCTTATTTGATCTTATTCGCTTAGTAATTGAGAACAGGGTATCAGTATCGCACGGAGCGACCACGTTGAAAACTCCATTTCAGCTGAAGTCATAAAAACACCCTTTTAAACAAAAAAGAGACACAGTTTGGAGTGATCACGTGGAGCGTGGAGTAGTTTTACGATTTATGAACACGCTTCAAAGATTTTATTTAATTTTGTTCGTGTCAAACAACTTTTAGAAGTCTTAGTTTGTTAGCCACGTCATCACGTGACCACGTGATTAGTCCGAACGAAGTTTCTTTATTCATGTCAATGGGTGTTTTTATCGCGTTCAGCTGGGAATGGACTGTTTAACGTGGTCGTTGTACATTACTGACACTTTGTGTGTTGTATACTGAGTGATTGTGATGACCACTAGAGGGCAAGCTTAGGGTGTCTGTAAATGCTTAAAATAGCAGCATAGAAGAAGTAGGGGTGCGCACCTGAAGCCACCCATGAATTGATTGTGTGGACTGTTTGTTGAGATACGGCTAAGTAAAAAATGTAACCTTGAACAGACCTTGTGTTTCCTCTCAAGTTATTACATCTTTTGGCGACGAGGATAAACAAGGAGAATACTAAGACGGAAGGAGGCGAAGAAACTGGATCTCTATGAGTTGGAACTTTGGAAAAGAAGATGGCCACTATGGTAGGAACAGTAACGCCATTTGATAGTCAATCGCAGTCTTGGGAAGAATATTGCGAAATTTTACAACACTTCTTCGAGGCAAATGAAATTACAGAAGCAACCAAGCAGAAAGCTATATTATTAAGCTCTGTAGGAAGTCAAACATACAGTCTTCTAAGGAATTTGTTAAGTCCAGTTAAACCAGGAACGAAGACATTTGCTGAATTAGTAGAATTACTGAAGGAGCATTTCAATCCAAAGCCTAGTGAAATTGTACAACGATTTAAATTCAATTCAAGATCAAGAGAAGAGGGGAAGCTGTGCTTGAGTATGTGGCAGTACTGAGAAAACTAGCTCATGATTGTAATTATGGAGAAAAACTGACAGAAATGCTTCGGGACAGACTGGTATGTGGCATAAATGATGATCGTATTCAGCGCAGACTATTGGTAGAAATGGATTTAACATTTGAGAAAGCACTGAAAATAGCCCAAGCAATGGAAACAGCCAATAAAGATGTAAAAGATTTACAAGCTTACCGTTCAGAAACAGCCGTTTCAATGAGAGTGCACAAAACGTCGGTAACACATGATGAGGGTCAAAAGCGAGCATGTTACAGATGTGGAAGTTTGCAACATTTGGCTAATGAATGTCGATTTGCTGCTGAGAAATGTCATAAATGTGGGAAACAAGGACACATAATGAAAGTATGTAAATCAAAAACGTCCTATGGAGAATTAAACTTCCAAGGGGGCGCAAGACGTAAGAGGGGAGGACAGAGAATGCATTATGTGAGTAGAGATGAGAAAAGTACATCGGCATCTGATGAAGAAGGCATTTATACTGTGTACAGTTTGCAAGAAACAGAAATTCCGAAAGTAGCTCCACTGACCATCACGTTGGCTATTAACAAATCAAATGTATCGTTTGAAGTGGATACTGGCTGTAGTGTGACCATAATGAACAGCTCCAATTTTGTTAAATTGTGGAAAAAAGATGACATTCCTGAATTAAAGACATGTTCTTTGAATTTAAAAACCTATACGGGCCAAGTTTTAACTGTGTTGGGCTCTACACAAGTTGAAGTTGCATACAACAGCACAATGAAAACGTTACCAGTCATAGTAGTACCCGGAATGGGGCCCAATTTATTGGGCAGAGGATGGATTAAAGAATTAGGCATAAATTGGGAGGCACTACATAGGATTCAAGAGGTGGAAGAATTAACTTTGCCTAAAGTCCTCAGTAAATATGCAGAGTTGTTTAAAGATGAATTGGGAAAGTTGAAGGGTCCACCGCGACGATTTATGTGGATAAGGAAGCAGTCCCACGGTTTTTAAAGCCAGATCAGTCCCTTATGCAATGAAGGCAAAGGTAGAAGCAGAAATAGAACGCCTATTGAGAGAACACATCATAGAGCCCGTTAAACATTCTGAATGGGCTGCCCCTGTTGTACCCGTTTTAAAACCAGACAATACCATACGCTCTATGTGGTGACTACAAACTAACAGTGAACAGAGTTTCAAAGTTGGAACAGTATCCCATTCCTAGGATAGAGGATTTGTTTGCAACATTGTCAGGTGGAAAAAATTCACAAATTTGATATGAGCCATGCTTATCACCAGATTGCATTAGATGCAGAGTCCAGGAAATATGTTACTGTGAATACCCATAAAGGGTTATTTACTTACCGTGTTTTACCTTTTGAGTCTCTTCCAGCCCCGCTATCTTTCAGCGGACCATTGAAGGAGTACTGCAAGGCCTTCCCCATGTAGCAGTTTTCCTTGATGATATCCTAATAACTGGTCGGAATGACGAAGAACATCTCCAGATCCTTGGAAAGGTGTTGGACAGATTGCAGGAAGCCGGACTGCGATTGAAGCGCAAGTAAATGTACCTTCATGGAAAAAGAGGTAATGTTCTTAGGTCATAAAGTAGATGAGACTGGTCTCCATCCTGCACCGGAGAAGGTGACCGCTATTAAAAAGGCTCCTCCCAAAAGAATGTGACCGAGTTGAAAGCATATTTAGGACTTTTAAATTATTACAACAAATTCCTTCCCAATCTGTCTACTGTGTTGGCCCCTGTGCACAAGTTGTTAAGGAAAGATGTAAAATGGGACTGGGGCAAGGAACAAGAAACTGTTTTTGTTCAATCTAAAAAGATGATTAATTCAGTACAAGTTCTGGTTCATTATGATCCCCAGAAGGATGTGATTCTGTCTTGTGATGCTTCTCCTTATGGCTTAGGTGCAGTTCTTTCCCATAAGATGCCTGATGGAAGTGAAAGACCTATTGGATTTATGTCACGAACATTGAATCAAGCGGAGCGGAATTATTCACAATTGGACAAAGAAGGGTTGGCAGTAATGTTCGGGTTGCAGCGTTTTCACAAGTATTTGTATGGTCGGAAGTTTACCATTGTCACTGACCATAAACACTTATTGTCTTTATTTAACGAGTTAAAAGCTGTTCCTGAACTACATGTGGATTATGCAGGACCATTTATGGGAAAAATGTTCTTTGTTTTGATTGATGCTCATTCAAAATGGATTGATGTGTATCCAGTAAATTCTGCTACAACTGCTTCCACCATTGATTGTTTGCGAAATAGCTTCAGTAATCATGGATTACCTGAACTAATTGTATCAGACAATGCTACATGTTTCATTAGTGCTGAATTTAAAGACTTCCTGAATAAAATGGAGTGGAGCATGTTACTTCGCACCCTACCATGCATCAAGTAATGGTTTAGCAGAACGGGCTGTCCAGATTATTAAAACCATGCTGAAAAAGAGTACTGATGGAAAAATTGCAACTAAATTATCTAGAGTTTTATTCAGTTATAGAATTACGCCTCAAACAACTACAGGACTCTCTCCAGCTGAAATGTTGTATGGACGGAAATTACGATGTTCTTTGGACTTTATACATCCAGATTTGACCAGGAAAATTCAGGAACAGCAACAAAAGCAAAGAATCCATCATGATAAAAAGGCCTGTAGGCGGAGTTTTGACATTGGAGATTCAGTACTTATTCGAAACTTTACTTATGGTCCAAAATGGATTCCGGGGCATATTGAAACTGTGACTGGACCCCTTTCTTATAAAGTCAGGCTGGGTGATGGCCGAGTGGTACGAAGACATGTGGATCAAATTCATGGCCAACAGAAATTCTTTGCAAACACATCAGAAGAGGAGAAGGATTGTAAATTCCTGATTTTGACATTCCTGAATACTCAACACCAACACCAACACCAGTTCCAAAAGAGTCTGAGGGAATAGCAGCTGAAGAAATTTCTAGTACAACTCTGCCCTCAGAAATATCTAGAGAATCCCTTCAACTTCTGAGATAACAACAGTAATGAACCAACCTACTAGTCCTATGGTAATGATGAGACGATCACAAAGAACCAGGAGATTGCCTACTTATTTGAAAGACTATGAACTGAAGTAAAGGAAGAAAAAGGGGGGTAATATGTGATGTTTTTTTTGTATCTGCACAGTTGTGATGATTATGTAAACTTGGGGAAAAAGGGATGTTGTATACTGAGTGATTGTGATGACCACTAGAGGGCAAGCTTAGGGTGTCTGTAAATGCTTAAAATAGCAGCATAGAAGAAGTAGGGGTGCACCTGAAGCCACCCATGAATTGATTGTGTGGACTGTTTGTTGAGATACGGCTAAGTAAAAAATGTAACCTTGAACAGACCTTGTGTTTCCTCTCAAGTTATTACAGTGTCAGACCGATAAACCTTTTCTCTCTCTCCATTTAAAGGAGAGTGGATGTGGTGGCCCTTATTTGATCTTATTCGCTTAGTAGTTCGGAGAACAGGGTATCAGTATCGCGCACAGCGACCACGTTGAAAACTCCATTTCAGCTGAAGTCATAAAAACACCCTTTAAAACAAAAAAGAGACACAGTTTGGAGTGATCACGTTGAGCGGAGTAGTTTTAGTTTTACGATTTATGAACACGCTTCAAAGATTTTATTTAATTTTGTTCGTGTCAAACAACTTTTAGAAGTCTTAGTTTGTTAGCCACGTCATCACGTGACCACGTGATTAGTCCGAACAGAGCGACCACGTTGAAAACTCCATTTCAGCTGAAGTCATAAAAACTCTCTTACATGAAGAAAAAGACACAGTGTGGAGTGATCACGTTGAGCGTGGAGTAGTTTTACGATTTATGAACACGCTTCAAAGATTTTATTTAATTTTGTTCGTGTCAAACAACTTTTAGAAGTCTTAGTTTGTTAGCCACGTCATGACGTGACCACGTGATTAGTCCGAACGAAGTTTCTTTATTCATGTCAATGGGTGTTTTTATCGCGTTCAGCTGGAAATGGACTGTTTAACGTGGTCGTTGTACATTACTGACACTGTGTCAGACCGATAAACCTTTTCTCTCTCCATTTAAAGGAGAGTGGATGTGGTGGCCCTTATTTGATCTTATTCGCTTAGTAGTTCGGAGAACAGGGTATCAGTATCGCACAGCGACCACGTTGAAAACTCCATTTCAGCTGAAGTCATAAAAACTCTCCTTTACATGAACAAAAAGACACAGTTTGGAGTGATCACGTTGAGCGTGGAGTAGTTTTACGATTTATGAACACGCTTCAAAGATTTTATTTAATTTTGTTCGTGTCAAACAACTTTTAGAAGTCTTAGTTTGTTAGACACGTCATCACGTGACCACGTGATTAGTCCGAACAGAGCGACCACGTTGAAAACTCCATTTCAGCTGAAGTCATAAAAACTCTCGCTTACATGAAGAAAAAGACACAGTTTGGAGTGATCACGTTGAGCGTGGAGTAGTTTTTTGATTTATGAACACGCTTCAAAGATTTTATTTAATTTTGTTCGTGTCAAACAACTTTTAGAAGTCTTAGTTTGTTAGCCACGCATGACGTGACCACGTGATTAGTCCGAACGTTTTCTTTATTCATGTCAATGGGTGTTTTTATCGCGTTCAGCTGGAAATGGACTGTTTAACGTGGTCGTTGTACATTACTGACACTGTGTCAGACCGATAAACCTTTTCTCTCCATTTAAAGGAGAGTGGATGTGGTGGCCCTTATTTGATCTTATTCGCTTAGTAGTTCGGAGAACAGGGTATCAGTATCGCACAGCGACCACGTTGAAAACTCCATTTCAGCTGAAGTCATAAAAACTCTTGCTTTTAAACAAAAAAAGAGACACAGTTTGGAGTGATCACGTTGAGCGTGGAGTAGTTTTACGATTTATGAACACGCTTCAAAGATTTTATTTAATTTTGTTCGTGTCAAACAACTTTTAGAAGTCTTAGTTTGTTAGCCACGTCATCACGTGACCACGTGATTAGTCCGAACGAAGTTTCTTTATTCATGTCAATGGGTGTTTTTATCGCGTTCAGCTGGGAATGGACTGTTTAACGTGGTCGTTGTACATTACTGACACTTTGTGTCAGACCGATAAACCTTTTCTCTCTCTCCATTTAAAGGAGAGTGGATGTGGTGGCCCTTATTTGATCTTATTCGCTTAGTAATTCGGAGAACAGGGTATCAGTATCGCACAGCGACCACGTTGAAAACTCCATTTCAGCTGAAGTCATAAAAACTCCCTTTTAAACAAAAAAAAATACACAGTTTGGAGTGATCACGTGGAGCGTGGAGTAGTTTTACGATTTATGAACACGCTTCAAAGATTTTATTTAATTTTGTTCGTGTCAAACAACTTTTAGAAGTCTTAGTTTGTTAGACAAGTCATCACGTGACCACGTGATTAGTCCGAACGGAGCGACCACGTTGAAAACTCCATTTCAGCTGAAGTCATAAAAACTCGCCATACATGAAGAAAAAGACACAGTGTGGAGTGATCACGTTGAGCGTGGAGTAGTTTTACGATTTATGAACACGCTTCAAAGATTTTATTTAATTTTGTTCGTGTCAAACAACTTTTAGAAGTCTTAGTTTGTTAGCCACGTCATCACGTGACCACGTGATTAGTCCGAACGAAGTTTCTTTATTCATGTCAATGGGTGTTTTTATCGCGTTCAGCTGGAAATGGACTGTTTAACGTGGTCGTTGTACATTACTGACACTCTGTGTCAGACCGATAAACCTTTTGTCTCTCCATTTAAAGGAGAGTGGATGTGGTAGCCCTTATTTGATCTTATTCGCTTAGTAATTCGGAGAACAGGGTATCAGTATCGCACAGCGACCACGTTGAAAACTCCATTTCAGCTGAAGTCATAAAAACACCCTTTTAAACATGAAGAAAAAGACACAGTTTGGAGTGATCGCGTTGAGCGTGGAGTAGTTTTACGATTTATGAACACGCTTCAAAGATTTTATTTAATTTTGTTCGTGTCAAACAACTTTTAGAAGTCTTAGTTTGTTAGCCACGTCATCACGTGACCACGTGATTAGTCCGAACGAAGTTTCTTTATTCATGTCAATGGGTGTTTTTATCGCGTTCAGCTGGGAATGGACTGTTTAACGTGGTCGTTGTACATTACTGACACTTTGTGTCAGACCGATAAACCTTTTCTCTCTCCATTTAAAGGAGAGTGGATGTGGTGGCCCTTATTTGATCTTATTCGCTTAGTAATTCGGAGAACAGGGTATCAGTATCGCACAGCGACCACGTTGAAAACTCCATTTCAGCTGAAGTCATAAAAACACCCTTTTAAACAAAAAAAAAAGAGACACAGTTTGGAGTGATCACGTGGAGCGTGGAGTAGTTTTACGATTTATGAACACGCTTCAAAGATTTTATTTAATTTTGTTCGTGTCAAACAACTTTTAGAAGTCTTAGTTTGTTAGCCACGTCATCACGTGACCACGTGATTAGTCCGAACGAGCGACCACGTTGAAAAACTCCATTTCAGCTGAAGTCATAAAAACTCTCGCTTACATGAACAAAAATACACAGTTTGGAGTGATCACGTGGAGCGTGGAGTAGTTTAGTTTTACGATTTATGAACACGCTTCAAAGATTTTATTTAATTTTGTTCGTGTCAAACAACTTTTAGAAGTCTTAGTTTGTTAGCCACGTCATCACGTGACCACGTGATTAGTCCGAACGAAGTTTCTTTATTCATGTCAATGGGTGTTTTTATCGCGTCAGCTGGGAATGGACTGTTTAACGTGGTCGTTGTACATTACTGACACTTTGTGTCAGACCGATAAACCTTTTCTCTCTCCATTTAAAGGAGAGTGGATGTAGTGGCCCTTATTTGATCTTATTCGCTTAGTAATTCGGAGAACAGGGTATCAGTATCGCACAGCGACTCACGTTGAAAACTCCATTTCAGCTGAAGTCATAAAAACACCCTTTTAACAAAAAAAAGAGACACAGTTTGGAGTGATCACGTGGAGCGTGGAGTAGTTTTACGATTTATGAACACGCTTCAAAGATTTTATTTAATTTTGTTCGTGTCAAAACAACTTTTAGAAGTCTTAGTTTGTTAGCCACGTCATCACGTGACCACGTGATTAGTCCGAACGGAGCGACCACGTTGAAAACTCCATTTCAGCTGAAGTCATAAAAACTCTCGTTTACATGAACAAAAATACACAGTTTGGAGTGATCACGTGGAGCGTGGAGTAGTTTTACGATTTATGAACACGCTTCAAAGATTTTATTTAATTTTGTTCGTGTCAAACAACTTTTAGAAGTCTTAGTTTGTTAGCCACGCCATCACGTGACCACGTGATTAGTCCGAACGAAGTTTCTTTATTCATGTCAATGGGTGTTTTTATCGCGTTCAGCTGGAAATGGACTGTTTAACGTGGTCGTTGTACATTACTGACACTCTGTGTCAGACCGATAAACCTTTTGTCTCTCCATTTAAAGGAGAGTGGATGTGGTGGCCCTTATTTGATCTTATTCGCTTAGTAATTCGGAGAACAGGGTATCAGTATCGCACAGCGACCACGTTGAAAACTCCATTTCAGCTGAAGTCATAAAAACTCTCGCTTACACAAAAAGAAAAGACACAGTGTGGAGTGATCACGTTGAGCGTGGAGTAGTTTTACGATTTATGAACACGCTTCAAAGATTTTATTTAATTTTGTTCGTGTCAAACAACTTTTAGAAGTCTTAGTTTGTTAGCTTACGTCATCACGTGACCACGTGATTAGTCCGAACGGAGCGACCACGTTGAAAACTCCATTTCAGCTGAAGTCATAAAAACTCTCGCTTACATGAACAAAAATACACAGTTTGGAGTGATCACGTGGAGCGTGGAGTAGTTTTACGATTTATGAACACGCTTCAAAGATTTTATTTAATTTTGTTCGTGTCAAACAACTTTTAGAAGTCTTAGTTTGTTAGCCACGTCATCACGTGACCACGTGATTAGTCCGAACGAAGTTTCTTTATTCATGTCAATGGGTGTTTTTATCGCGTTCAGCTGGGAATGGACTGTTTAACGTGGTCGTTGTACATTACTGACACTTTGTGTCAGACCGATAAACCTTTTTCTCTCCATTTAAAGGAGAGTGGATGTAGTGGCCCTTATTTGATCTTATTCGCTTAGTAATTCGGAGAACAGGGTATCAGTATCGCATAGCGACCACGTTGAAAACTCCATTTCAGCTGAAGTCATAAAAACTCTTGCTTACATGAAGAAAAAGACACAGTTTGGAGTGATCACGTTGAGCGTGGAGTAGTTTTACGATTTATGAACACGCTTCAAAGATTTTATTTAATTTTGTTCGTGTCAAACAACTTTTAGAAGTCTTAGTTTGTTAGCCACGTCATCACGTGACCACGTGATTAGTCCGAACGAAGTTTCTTTATTCATGTCAATGGGTGTTTTTATCGCGTTCAGCTGGAAATGGACTGTTTAACGTGGTCGTTGTACATTACTGACACTTTGTGTCAGACCGATAAACCTTTTCTCTCTCCATTTAAAGGAGAGTGGATGTGGTGGCCCTTATTTGATCTTATTCGCTTAGTAATTCGGAGAACAGGGTATCAGTATCGCACAGCCACCACGTTGAAAATCACATTTCAGCTGAAGTCATAAAAACACCCTTTTTAACAAAAAAAGAGACACAGTTTGGAGTGATCACGTTGAGCGTGGAGTAGTTTTACGATTTATGAACACGCTTCAAAGATTTTATTTAATTTTGTTCGTGTCAAACAACTTTTAGAAGTCTTAGTTTGTTAGCCACGTCATCACGTGACCACGTGATTAGTCCGAACGAAGTTTCTTTATTCATGTCAATGGGTGTTTTTATCGCGTTCAGCTGGGAATGGACTGTTTAACGTGGTCGTTGTACATTACTGACACTTTGTGTCAGACCGATAAACCTTTTCTCTCTCCATTTAAAGGAGAGTGGATGTGGTGGCCCTTATTTGATCTTATTCGCTTAGTAATTCGGAGAACAGGGTATCAGTATCGCACAGCGACCACGTTGAAAACTCCATTTCAGCTGAAGTCATAAAAACACCCTTTTAAACAAAAAAAGAGACACAGTTTGGAGTGATCACGTGGAGTAGTTTTACGATTTATGAACACGCTTCAAAGATTTTATTTAATTTTGTTCGTGTCAAACAACTTTTAGAAGTCTTAGTTTGTTAGCCACGTCATCACGTGACCACGTGATTAGTCCGAACGGAGCGACCACGTTGAAAACTCCATTTCATCTGAAGTCATAAAAACTCTCGTTTACATGAACAAAAATACACAGTTTGGAGTGATCACGTGGAGCGTGGAGTAGTTTTACGATTTATGAACACGCTTCAAAGATTTTATTTAATTTTGTTCGTGTCAAACAACTTTTAGAAGTCTTAGTTTGTTAGCCACGTCATCACGTGACCACGTGATTAGTCCGAACGAAGTTTCTTTATTCATGTCAATGGGTGTTTTTATCGCGTTCAGCTGGAAATGGACTGTTTAACGTGGTCGTTGTACATTACTGACACTCTGTGTCAGACCGATAAACCTTTTCTCTCCATTTAAAGGAGAGTGGATGTGGTGGCCCTTATTTGATCTTATTCGCTTAGTAATTCGGAGAACAGGGTATCAGTATCGCACAGCGACCACGTTGAAAACTCCATTTCAGCTGAAGTCATAAAAACTCTCGCTTACATGAAGAAAAAGACACAGTGTGGAGTGATCACGTTGAGCGTGGAGTAGTTTTACGATTTATGAACACGCTTCAAAGATTTTATTTAATTTTGTTCGTGTCAAACAACTTTTAGAAGTCTTAGTTTGTTAGCCACGTCATCACGTGACCACGTGATTAGTCCGAACGAAGTTTCTTTATTCATGTCAATGGGTGTTTTTATCGCGTTCAGCTGGGAATGGACTGTTTAACGTGGTCGTTGTACATTACTGACACTTTGTGTCAGACCGATAAACCTTTTCTCTCTCCATTTAAAGGAGAGTGGATGTGGTGGCCCTTATTTGATCTTATTCGCTTAGTAATTCGGAGAACAGGGTATCAGTATCGCACAGCGACCACGTTGAAAACTCCATTTCAGCTGAAGTCATAAAAACACCCTTTTAAACAAAAAAGAGACACAGTTTGGAGTGATCACGTGGAGCGTGGAGTAGTTTTACGATTTATGAACACGCTTCAAAGATTTTATTTAATTTTGTTCGTGTCAAACAACTTTTAGAAGTCTTAGTTTGTTAGCTACGTCATCACGTGACCACGTGATTAGTCCGAACGTTTTCTTTATTCATGTCAATGGGTGTTTTTATCGCGTTCAGCTGGAAATGGACTGTTTAACGTGGTCGTTGTACAATACTGACACTTTGTGTCAGACCGATAAACCTTTTCTCTCTCCATTTAAAGGAGAGTGGATGTGGTGGCCCTTATTTGATCTTATTCGCTTAGTAATTCGGAGAACAGGGTATCAGTATCGCACAGCGACCACGTTGAAAACTCCATTTCAGCTGAAGTCATAAAAACACCCTTTTAAACAAAAAAGAGACACAGTTTGGAGTGATCACGTGGAGCGTGGAGTAGTTTTACGATTTATGAACACGCTTCAAAGATTTTATTTAATTTTGTTCGTGTCAAACAACTTTTAGAAGTCTTAGTTTGTTAGCCACGTCATCACGTGACCACGTGATTAGTCCGAACGAAGTTTCTTTATTCATGTCAATGGGTGTTTTTATCGCGTTCAGCTGGGAATGGACTGTTTAACGTGGTCGTTGTACATTACTGACACTCTGTGTCAGACCGATAAACCTTTTCTCTCTCCATTTAAAGGAGAGTGGATGTGGTGGCCCTTATTTGATCTTATTCGCTTAGTAATTCGGAGAACAGGGTATCAGTATCGCACAGCGACCACGTTGAAAACTCCATTTCAGCTGAAGTCATAAAAACACCCTTTTAAACAAAAAAAGAGACACAGTTTGGAGTGATCACGTGGAGCGTGGAGTAGTTTTACGATTTATGAACACGCTTCAAAGATTTTATTTAATTTTGTTCGTGTCAAACAACTTTTAGAAGTCTTAGTTTGTTAGCCACGTCATCACGTGACCACGTGATTAGTCCGAACAGAGCGACCACGTTGAAAACTCCATTTCAGCTGAAGTCATAAAAACTCTCGCTTACATGAAGAAAAAGACAGTGTGGACTGATCACGTTGAGCGTGGAGTAGTTTTACGATTTATGAACACGCTTCAAAGATTTTATTTAATTTTGTTCGTGTCAAACAACTTTTAGAAGTCTTAGTTTGTTAGCCACGTCATGACGTGACCACGTGATTAGTCCGAACGAAGTTTCTTTATTCATGTCAATGGGTGTTTTTATCGCGTTCAGCTGGAAATGGACTGTTTAACGTGGTCGTTGTACATTACTGACACTTTGTGTCAGACCGATAAACCTTTTCTCTCTCCATTTAAAGGAGAGTGGATGTGGTGGCCCTTATTTGATCTTATTCGCTTAGTAGTTCGGAGAACAGGGTATCAGTATCGCAGAGCGACCATGCACGTTGAAAACTCATTTTCAGCTGAAGTCATAAAAACACCATTTTAAACAAAAAAGAGACACAGTTTGGAGTGATCACGTGGAGCGTGGAGTAGTTTTACGATTTATGAACACGCTTCAAAGATTTTATTTAATTTTGTTCGTGTCAAACAACTTTTAGAAGTCTTAGTTTGTTAGACAAGTCATCACTTGACCACGTGATTAGTCCGAACGGAGCGACCACGTTGAAAACTCCATTTCAGCTGAAGTCATAAAAACTCTTGCTTACATGAAGAAAAAGGACACAGTTTGGAGTGATCACGTTGAGCGTGGAGTAGTTTTACGATTTATGAACACGCTTCAAAGATTTTATTTAATTTTGTTCGTGTCAAACAACTTTTAGAAGTCTTAGTTTGTTAGCCACGTCATCACGTGACCACGTGATTAGTCCGAACGAAGTTTCTTTATTCATGTCAATGGGTGTTTTTATCGCGTTCAGCTGGGAATGGACTGTTTAACGTGGTCGTTGTACATTACTGACACTTTGTGTCAGACCGATAAACCTTTTCTCTCTCTCCATTTAAAGGAGAGTGGATGTGGTGGCCCTTATTTGATCTTATTCGCTTAGTAATTCGGAGAACAGGGTATCAGTATCGCACAGCGACCACGTTGAAAACTCCATTTCAGCTGAAGTCATAAAAACTCTCGTCTACATGAACAAAAATACACAGTTTGGAGTGATCACGTGGAGCGTGGAGTAGTTTTACGATTTATGAACACGCTTCAAAGATTTTATTTAATTTTGTTCGTGTCAAACAACTTTTAGAAGTCTTAGTTTGTTAGCCACGTCATCACGTGACCACGTGATTAGTCCGAACGAAGTTTCTTCATTCATGTCAATGGGTGTTTTTATCGCGTTCAGCTGGAAATGGACTGTTTAACGTGGTCGTTGTACATTACTGACACTCTGTGTCAGACCGATAAACCTTTTCTCTCTCCATTTAAAGGAGAGTGGATGTGGTGGACCTTATTTGATCTTATTTGCTTAGTAGTTCGGAGAACAGGGTATCAGTATCGCACAGCGACCACGTTGAAAACTCCATTTCAGCTGAAGTCATAAAACACACCTTTAAACAAAAAAAAGAGACACAGTTTGGAGTGATCACGTGGAGCGTGGAGTAGTTTTACGATTTATGAACACGCTTCAAAGATTTTATTTAATTTTGTTCGTGTCAAACAACTTTTAGAAGTCTTAGTTTGTTAGCCACGTCATCACGTGACCACGTGATTAGTCGAACGAAGTTTCTTTATTCATGTCAATGGGTGTTTTTATCGCGTTCAGCTGGGAATGGACTGTTTAACGTGGTCGTTGTACATTACTGACACTCTGTGTCAGACCGATAAACCTTTTCTTTCTCCATTTAAAAGAGAGTGGATGTGGTGGCCCTTATTTGATCTTATTCGCTTAGTAATTCGGAGAACAGGGTATCAGTATCGCACAGCGACCACGTTGAAAACTCCATTTCAGCTGAAGTCATAAAAACACCCTTTTAAACAAAAAAAGAGACACAGTTTGGAGTGATCACGTGGAGCGTGGAGTAGTTTTACGATTTATGAACACGCTTCAAAGATTTTATTTAATTTTGTTCGTGTCAAACAACTTTTAGAAGTCTTAGTTTGTTAGCCACGTCATCACGTGACCACGTGATTAGTCCGAACGAAGTTTCTTTATTCATGTCAATGGGTGTTTTTATCGCGTTCAGCTGGAAATGGACTGTTTAACGTGGTCGTTGTACATTACTGACACTCTGTGTCAGACCGATAAACCTTTTCTCTCTCCATTTAAAGGAGAGTGGATGTGGTGGCCCTTATTTGATCTTATTCGCTTAGTAGTTCGGAGAACAGGGTATCAGTATCGCAGAGCGACCACGTTGAAAACTCCATTTCAGCTGAAGTCATAAAAACACCATTTTAAACAAAAAAAGAGACACAGTTTGGAGTGATCACGTGGAGCGTGGAGTAGTTTTACGATTTATGAACACGCTTCAAAGATTTTATTTAATTTTGTTCGTGTCAAACAACTTTTAGAAGTCTTAGTTTGTTAGCCACGTCATCACGTGACCACGTGATTAGTCCGAACGAAGTTTCTTTATTCATGTCAATGGGTGTTTTTATCGCGTTCAGCTGGGAATGGACTGTTTAACGTGGTCGTTGTACATTACTGACACTTTGTGTCAGACCGATAAACCTTTTCTCTCTCCATTTAAAGGAGAGTGGATGTGGTGGCCCTTATTTGATCTTATTCGCTTAGTAGTTCGGAGAACAGGGTATCAGTATCGCACAGCGACCACGTTGAAAACTCCATTTCAGCTGAAGTCATAAAAACACCCTTTTAAACAAAAAAAGAGACACAGTTTGGAGTGATCACGTGGAGCGTGGAGTAGTTTTACGATTTATGAACACGCTTCAAAGATTTTATTTAATTTTGTTCGTGTCAAACAACTTTTAGAAGTCTTAGTTTGTTAGCCACGTCATCACGTGACCACGTGATTAGTCCGAACGGGTTTCTTTATTCATGTCAATGGGTGTTTTTATCGCGTTCAGCTGGGAATGGACTGTTTAACGTGGTCGTTGTACATTACTGACACTTTGTGTCAGACCGATAAATCTTTTCTCTCTCTCCATTTAAAGGAGAGTGGATGTAGTGGCCCTTATTTGATCTTATTCGCTTAGTAATTCGGAGAACAGGGTATCAGTATCGCACAGCGACCACGTTGAAAACTCCATTTCAGCTGAAAGTCATAAAAACTCTCGTTTACATGAACAAAGAGACACAGTTTGGAGTGATCACGTTGAGCTTGGAGTAGTTTTACGATTTATGAACACGCTTCAAAGATTTTATTTAATTTTGTTCGTGTCAAACAACTTTTAGAAGTCTTAGTTTGTTAGCCACGTCATCACGTGACCACGTGATTAGTCCGAACGAAGTTTCTTTATTCATGTCAATGGGTGTTTTTATCGCGTTCAGCTGGAAATGGACTGTTTAACGTGGTCGTTGTACATTACTGACACTGTGTCAGACCGATAAACCTTTTCTCTCCATTTAAAGGAGAGTGGATGTGGTGGCCCTTATTTGATCTTATTCGCTTAGTAATTCGGAGAACAGGGTATCAGTATCGCACAGCGACCACGTTGAAAACTCCATTTCAGCTGAAGTCATAAAAACTCTCGCTTACATGAAGAAAAAAGACACAGTTTGGACTGATCACGTGAGCGTGGAGTAGTTTTACGATTTATGAACACGCTTCAAAGATTTTATTTAATTTTGTTCGTGTCAAACAACTTTTAGAAGTCTTAGTTTGTTAGCCACGTCATCACGTGACCACGTGATTAGTCCGAACGAAGTTTCTTTATTCATGTCAATGGGTGTTTTTATCGCGTTCAGCTGGAAATGGACTGTTTAACGTGGTCGTTGTACATTACTGACACTGTGTCAGACCGATAAATCCTTTTCTCTCCATTTAAAGGAGAGTGGATGTGGTGGCCCTTATTTGATCTTATTCGCTTAGTAGTTCGGAGAACAGGGTATCAGTATCGCAGAGCGACCATGCACGTTGAAAACTCAATTTCAGCTGAAGTCATAAAAACACCATTTTAAACAAAAAAGAGACACAGTTTGGAGTGATCACGTGGAGCGTGGAGTAGTTTTACGATTTATGAACACGCTTCAAAGATTTTATTTAATTTTGTTCGAGGCAAACAACTTTTAGAAGTCTTAGTTTGTTAGCCACGTCATCACGTGACCACGTGATTAGTCCGAACAGAGCGACCACGTTGAAAACTCCATTTCAGCTGAAGTCATAAAAACTCTCGCTTACATGAAGAAAAAGACACAGTTTGGAGTGATCACGTGAGCGTGGAGTAGTTTTACGATTTATGAACACGCTTCAAAGATTTTATTTAATTTTGTTCGTGTCAAACAACTTTTAGAAGTCTTAGTTTGTTAGCCACGTCATCACGTGACCACGTGATTAGTCCGAACGAAGTTTCTTTATTCATGTCAATGGGTGTTTTTATCGCGTTCAGCTGGGAATGGACTGTTTAACGTGGTCGTTGTACATTACTGACACTCTGTGTCAGACCGATAAACCTTTTCTTTCTCCATTTAAAGGAGAGTGGATGTGGTGGCCCTTATTTGATCTTATTCGCTTAGTAGTTCGGAGAACAGGGTATCAGTATCGCACAGCGACCACGTTGAAAACTCCATTTCAGCTGAAGTCATAAAAACACCCTTTTAAACAAAAAAGAGACACAGTTTGGAGTGATCACGTGGAGCGTGGAGTAGTTTTACGATTTATGAACACGCTTCAAAGATTTTATTTAATTTTGTTCGTGTCAAACAACTTTTAGAAGTCTTAGTTTGTTAGACAAGTCATCACTTGACCACGTGATTAGTCCGAACGGAGCGACCACGTTGAAAACTCCATTTCAGCTGAAGTCATAAAAACTCTCGTTTACATGAACAAAAATACACAGTTTGGAGTGATCACGTGGAGCGTGGAGTAGTTTTACGATTTATGAACACGCTTCAAAGATTTTATTTAATTTTGTTCGTGTCAAACAACTTTTAGAAGTCTTAGTTTGTTAGCCACGTCATCACGTGACCACGTGATTAGTCCGAAGGAAGTTTCTTTATTCATGTCAATGGGTGTTTTTATCGCGTTCAGCTGGAAATGGACTGTTTAACGTGGTCGTTGTACATTACTGACACTGTGTCAGACCGATAAACCTTTTCTCTCTCCATTTAAAGGAGAGTGGATGTGGTGGCCCTTATTTGATCTTATTCGCTTAGTAATTCGGAGAACAGGGTATCAGTATCGCACAGCGTTCACGTTGAAAACTCCATTTCAGCTAAAGTCGATAAAAACTCTCGTTTACATGAACAAAGAGACACAGTTTGGAGTGATCACGTTGAGCGTGGAGTAGTTTTACGATTTATGAACACGCTTCAAAGATTTTATTTAATTTTGTTCGTGTCAAACAACTTTTAGAAGTCTTAGTTTGTTAGCTACGCCATCACGTGACCACGTGATTAGTCCGAACGGGTTTTCTTTATTCATGTCAATGGGTGTTTTTATCGCGTTCAGCTGGGAATGGACTGTTTAACGTGGTCGTTAGTACATTACTGACACTTCTGTGTCAGACCGATAAACCTTTTCTCTCTCCATTTAAAGGAGAGTGGATGTGGTGGCCCTTATTTGATCTTATTCGCTTAGTAATTCGGAGAACAGGGTATCAGTATCGCACAGCGACCACGTTGAAAACTCCATTTCAGCTGAAGTCATAAAAACACCCTTTTAAACAAAAAAAGAGACACAGTTTGGAGTGATCACGTGGAGCGTGGAGTAGTTTTACGATTTATGAACACGCTTCAAAGATTTTATTTAATTTTGTTCGTGTCAAACAACTTTTAGAAGTCTTAGTTTGTTAGCCACGTCATCACGTGACCACGTGATTAGTCCGAACGAAGTTTCTTTATTCATGTCAATGGGTGTTTTTATCGCGTTCAGCTGGAAATGGACTGTTTAACGTGGTCGTTGTACATTACTGACACTGTGTCAGACCGATAAACCTTTTCTCTCTCCATTTAAAGGAGAGTGGATGTGGTGGCCCTTATTTGATCTTATTCGCTTAGTAGTTCGGAGAACAGGGTATCAGTATCGCAGAGCGACCACGTTGAAAACTCAATTTCAGCTGAAGTCATAAAAACACCATTTTAAACAAAAAAAGAGACACAGTTTGGAGTGATCACGTGAGCGTGGAGTAGTTTTACGATTTATGAACACGCTTCAAAGATTTTATTTAATTTTGTTCGTTTCAAACAACTTTTAGAAGTCTTAGTTTGTTAGCCACGTCATCACGTGCACGTGATTAGTCCGAACGGAGTTTCTTTATTCATGTCAATGGGTGTTTTTATCGCGTCAGCTGGGAATGGACTGTTTAACGTGGTCGCTGTACATTACTGACACTCTGTGTCAGACCGATAAACATTTTCTCTCTCCATTTAAAGGAGAGTGGATGTGGTGGCCTTTATTTGATCTTATTCTCCTAGTAGTTCGGAGAACAGGGTATCAGTATCGCACAGCGACCACGTTGAAAACTCCATTTCAGCTGAAGTCATAAAAACACCCTTTTAAACAAAAAAAAGACACAGTTTGGAGTGATCACGTGGAGCGTGGAGTAGTTTTACGATTTATGAACACGCTTCAAAGATTTTATTTAATTTTGTTCGTGTCAAACAACTTTTAGAAGTCTTAGTTTGTTAGACAAGTCATCACTTGACCACGTGATTAGTCCGAACGGAGCGACCACGTTGAAAACTCCATTTCAGCTGAAGTCATAAAAACTCTCGTTTACATGAACAACAAAATACACAGTTTGGAGTGATCACGTGGAGCGTGGAGTAGTTTTACGATTTATGAACACGCTTCAAAGATTTTATTTAATTTTGTTCGTGTCAAACAACTTTTAGAAGTCTTAGTTTGTTAGCCACGTCATCACGTGACCACGTGATTAGTCCGAACGAAGTTTCTTTATTCATGTCAATGGGTGTTTTTATCGCGTTCAGCTGGGAATGGACTGTTTAACGTGGTCGTTGTACATTACTGACACTTTGTGTCAGACCGATAAATCTTTTCTCTCTCATTTAAAGGAGAGTGGATGTGGTGGCCCTTATTTGATCTTATTCGCTTAGTAGTTCGGAGAACAGGGTATCAGTATCGCACAGCGACCACGTTGAAAACTCCATTTCAGCTGAAGTCATAAAAACACCCTTTAAACAAAAAAAGAAACACAGTTTGGAGTGATCACGTGGAGCGTGGAGTAGTTTTACGATTTATGAACACGCTTCAAAGATTTTATTTAATTTTGTTCGTGTCAAACAACTTTTAGAAGTCTTAGTTTGTTAGACAAGTCATCACGTGACCACGTGATTAGTCCGAACGATTCATGTCAATGGAGCGTTCAGCTGGGAATGGACTGTTTAACGTGGTCGTTGTAGGCGTTGAAAACTCCATTTCAGCTGAAGTCATAAAAACTCTCGTTTATCGCACAGCGACATTGAAAACTCACAAGTCAAAAATACACAGTTTGGAGTGATCACGTGGAGCGTGGAGTAGTTTTACGATTTATGAACACGCTTCAAAGATTTTATTTAATTTTGTTCGTGTCAAACAACTTTTAGAAGTCTTAGTTTGTTAGCCACGTCATCACGTGACCACGTGATTAGTCCGAACGGGTTTCTTTATTCATGTCAATGGGTGTTTTTATCGCGTTCAGCTGGAAATGGACTGTTTAACGTGGTCGTTGTACATTACTGACACTTTGTGTCAGACCGATAAACCTTTTCTCTCTCATTTAAAGGAGAGTGGATGTGGTGGCCCTTATTTGATCTTATTCGCTTAGTAATTCGGAGAACAGGGTATCAGTATCGCACAGCGATCACGTTGAAAACTCCATTTCAGCTGAAGTCATAAAAACTCTCGCTTACATGAACAAAAGAGACACAGTTTGGAGTGATCACGTTGAGCGTGGAGTAGTTTTACGATTTATGAACACGCTTCAAAGATTTTATTTAATTTTGTTCGTGTCAAACAACTTTTAGAAGTCTTAGTTTGTTAGCCACGTCATCACGTGACCACGTGATTAGTCCGAACGAAGTTTCTTTATTCATGTCAATGGGTGTTTTTATCGCGTTCAGCTGGGAAATGGACTGTTTAACGTGGTCGTTGTACATTACTGACACTGTGTCAGACCGATAAACCTTTTCTCTCTCCATTTAAAGGAGAGTGGATGTGGTGGCCCTTATTTGATCTTATTCGCTTAGTAATTCGGAGAACAGGGTATCAGTATCGCACAGCGACCACGTTGAAAACTCCATTTCAGCTGAAGTCATAAAAACTCTCGTTTACATGAAGAAAAAGACACAGTGTGGAGTGATCACGTTGAGCGTGGAGTAGTTTTACGATTTATGAACACGCTTCAAAGATTTTATTTAATTTTGTTCGTGTCAAACAACTTTTAGAAGTCTTAGTTTGTTAGCCACGTCATCACGTGACCACGTGATTAGTCCGAACGAAGTTTCTTTATTCATGTCAATGGGTGTTTTTATCGCGTTCAGCTGGAAATGGACTGTTTAACGTGGTCGTTGTACATTACTGACACTGTGTCAGACCGATAAACCTTTTCTCTCCATTTAAAGGAGAGTGGATGTGGTGGCCCTTATTTGATCTTATTCGCTTAGTAGTTCGGAGAACAGGGTATCAGTATCGCAGAGCGACCATGCACGTTGAAAACTCAATTTCAGCTGAAGTCATAAAAACACCATTTTAAACAAAAAAAGAGACACAGTTTGGAGTGATCACGTGGAGCGTGGAGTAGTTTTACGATTTATGAACACGCTTCAAAGATTTTATTTAATTTTGTTCGTGTCAAACAACTTTTAGAAGTCTTAGTTTGTTAGCCACGTCATCACGTGACCACGTGATTAGTCCGAACGGAGCGACCACGTTGAAAACTCCATTTCAGCTGAAGTCATAAAAACTCTCGCTTACATGAAGAAAAAGACACAGTGTGGAGTGATCACGTTGAGCGTGGAGTAGTTTTACGATTTATGAACACGCTTCAAAGATTTTATTTAATTTTGTTCGTGTCAAACAACTTTTAGAAGTCTTAGTTTGTTAGCCACGTCATCACGTGACCACGTGATTAGTCCGAACGAAGTTTCTTTATTCATGTCAATGGGTGTTTTTATCGCGTTCAGCTGGGAATGGACTGTTTAACGTGGTCGTTGTACATTACTGACACTCTGTGTCAGACCGATAAACCTTTTCTCTCTCCATTTAAAGGAGAGTGGATGTGGTGGCCCTTATTTGATCTTATTCGCTTAGTAATTCGGAGAACAGGGTATCAGTATCGCACAGCGACCACGTTGAAAACTCCATTTCAGCTGAAGTCATAAAAACACCCTTTTAAACAAAAAAAAAGAGACACAGTTTGGAGTGATCACGTGGAGCGTGGAGTAGTTTTACGATTTATGAACACGCTTCAAAGATTTTATTTAATTTTGTTCGTGTCAAACAACTTTTAGAAGTCTTAGTTTGTTAGACAAGTCATCACGTGACCACGTGATTAGTCCGAACGGAGCGACCACGTTGAAAACTCCATTTCAGCTGAAGTCATAAAAACTCTCGTTTACATGAACAAAAATACACAGTTTGGAGTGATCACGTGGAGCGTGGAGTAGTTTTACGATTTATGAACACGCTTCAAAGATTTTATTTAATTTTGTTCGTGTCAAACAACTTTTAGAAGTCTTAGTTTGTTAGCTACGTCATCACGTGACCACGTGATTAGTCCGAAGAAGTTTCTTTATTCATGTCAATGGGTGTTTTTATCGCGCTCAGCTGGAAATGGACTGTTTAACGTTGTCGTTGTACATTACTGACACTGTGTCAGACCGATAAACCTTTTCTCTCCATTTAAAGGAGAGTGGATGTGGTGGCCTTTATTTGATCTTATTCGCTTAGTAATTCGGAGAACAGGGTATCAGTATCGCACAGCGACCACGTTGAAAACTCCATTTCAGCTGAAGTCATAAAAACTCTCGCTTTACATGAACAAAAGAGACACAGTTTGGAGTGATCACGTTGAGCGTGGAGTAGTTTTACGATTTATGAACACGCTTCAAAGATTTTATTTAATTTTGTTCGTGTCAAACAACTTTTAGAAGTCTTAGTTTGTTAGCCACGTCATCACGTGACCACGTGATTAGTCCGAACGAAGTTTCTTTATTCATGTCAATGGGTGTTTTTATCGCGTTCAGCTGGAAATGGACTGTTTAACGTGGTCGTTGTACATTACTGACACTGTGTCAGACCGATAAACCTTTTCTCTCTCATTTAAAGGAGAGTGGATGTGGTGGCCCTTATTTGATCTTATTCGCTTAGTAATTCGGAGAACAGGGTATCAGTATCGCACAGCGACCACGTTGAAAACTCCATTTCAGCTGAAGTCATAAAAACTCTCGTTTACATGAATAAAAATACACAGTTTGGAGTGATCACGTGGAGCGTGGAGTAGTTTTACGATTTATGAACACGCTTCAAAGATTTTATTTAATTTTGTTCATGTCAAACAACTTTTAGAAGTCTTAGTTTGTTTGACACGTCATCACGTGACCACGTGATTAGTTCCGAATCGGAGCGACCACGTTGAAAACTCCATTTCAGCTGAAGTCATAAAAACTCTCGCTTACATGAAGAAAAAGACACAGTGTGGAGTGATCACGTTGAGCGTGGAGTAGTTTTACGATTTATGAACACGCTTCAAAGATTTTATTTAATTTTGTTCGTGTCAAACAACTTTTAGAAGTCTTAGTTTGTAAAGTCTTAGTACGTCATCACGTGACCACGTGATTAGTCCGAACGAAGTTTCTTTATTCATGTCAATGGGTGTTTTTATCGCGTTCAGCTGGAAATGGACTGTTTAACGTGGTCGTTGTACATTACTGACACTTTGTGTCAGACCGATAAACCTTTTCTCTCTCCATTTAAAGGAGAGTGGATGTGGTGGCCCTTATTTGATCTTATTCGCTTAGTAATTCGGAGAACAGGGTATCAGTATCGCACAGCGACCACGTTGAAAACTCCATTTCAGCTGAAGTCATAAAAACTCTTGCTTAAACAAAGAAAAGAGACACAGTTTGGAGTGATCACGTTGAGCGTGGAGTAGTTTTACGATTTATGAACACGCTTCAAAGATTTTATTTAATTTTGTTCGTGTCAAACAACTTTTAGAAGTCTTAGTTTGTTAGCCACTTCGTCATCACGTGACCACGTGATTAGTCCGAACGAAAGTTTCTTTATTCATGTCAATGGGTGTTTTTATCGCGTTCAGCTGGAAATGGACTGTTTAACGTGGTCGTTGTACATTACTGACACTGTGTCAGACCGATAAACCTTTTCTCTCTCCATTTAAAGGAGAGTGGATGTGGTGGCCCTTATTTGATCTTATTCGCTTAGTAGTTCGGAGAACAGGGTATCAGTATCGCAGAGCGACCATGCACGTTGAAAACTCAATTTCAGCTGAAGTCATAAAAACACCATTTTAAACAAAAAAAGAGACACAGTTTGGAGTGATCACGTGGAGCGTGGAGTAGTTTTACGATTTATGAACACGCTTCAAAGATTTTATTTAATTTTGTTCGAGTCAAACAACTTTTAGAAGTCTTAGTTTGTTAGCCACGTCATCACGTGACCACGTGATTAGTCCGAACAGAGCGACCACGTTGAAAACTCCATTTCAGCTGAAGTCATAAAAACTCTCGCTTACATGAAGAAAAAGACACAGTGTGGAGTGATCACGTTGAGCGTGGAGTAGTTTTACGATTTATGAACACGCTTCAAAGATTTATTTAATTTTGTTCGTGTCAAACAACTTTTAGAAGTCTTAGTTTGTTAGCTACGTCATCACGTGACCACGTGATTCGTCCGAACAGGGTTTCTTTATTCATGTCAATGGGTGTTTTTATCGCGCGTCAGCTGGGAATGGACTGTTTAACGTGGTCGTTGTACATTACTGACACTCTGTGTCAGACCGATAAACCTTTTGTCTCTCCATTTAAAGGAGAGTGGATGTGGTGGCCCTTATTTGATCTTATTCGCTTAGTAGTTCGGAGAACAGGGTATCAGTATCGCACAGCGACCACGTTGAAAACTCCATTTCAGCTGAAGTCATAAAAACACCCTTTTAAACAAAAAAAGAGACAGTTTGGAGTGATCACGTGGAGCGTGGAGTAGTTTTACGATTTATGAACACGCTTCAAAGATTTTATTTAATTTTGTTCGTGTCAAACAACTTTTAGAAGTCTTAGTTTGTTAGACAAGTCATCACTTGACCACGTGATTAGTCCGAACGGAGCGACCACGTTGAAAACTCCATTTCAGCTGAAGTCATAAAAACTCTCGCTTACATGAACAAAAATACACAGTTTGGAGTGATCACGTGGAGCGTGGAGTAGTTTTACGATTTATGAACACGCTTCAAAGATTTTATTTAATTTTGTTCGTGTCAAACAACTTTTAGAAGTCTTAGTTTGTTAGCCACGTCATCACGTGACCACGTGATTAGTCCGAACGAAGTTTCTTTATTCATGTCAATGGGTGTTTTTATCGCGTTCAGCTGGGAATGGACTGTTTAACGTGGTCGTTGTACATTACTGACACTGTGTCAGACCGATAAACCTTTTCTCTCTCCATTTAAAGGAGAGTGGATGTGGTGGCCCTTATTTGATCTTATTCGCTTAGTAATTCGGAGAACAGGGTATCAGTATCGCACAGCGATCACGTTGAAAACTCCATTTCAGCTAAAGTCGATAAAAACTCTCGTTTACATGAACAAAGAGACACAGTTTGGAGTGATCACGTTGAGCGTGGAGTAGTTTTACGATTTATGAACACGCTTCAAAGATTTTATTTAATTTTGTTCGTGTCAAACAACTTTTAGAAGTCTTAGTTTGTTAGCCACGTCATCACGTGACCACGTGATTAGTCCGAACGAAGTTTCTTTATTCATGTCAATGGGTGTTTTTATCGCGTTCAGCTGGGAATGGACTGTTTAACGTGGTCGTTGTACATTACTGACACTTTGTGTCAGACCGATAAACCTTTTCTCTCTCCATTTAAAGGAGAGTGGATGTGGTGGCCCTTATTTGATCTTATTCGCTTAGTAATTCGGAGAACAGGGTATCAGTATCGCACAGCGACCACGTTGAAAACTCCATTTCAGCTGAAGTCATAAAAACTCTTGCTTACATGAAGAAAAAGACACAGTTTGGAGTGATCGCGTTGAGTAGTTTTACGATTTATGAACACGCTTCAAAGATTTTATTTAATTTTGTTCGTGTCAAACAACTTTTAGAAGTCTTAGTTTGTTAGCCACGTCATCACGTGACCACGTGATTAGTCCTAACGAAGTTTCTTTATTCATGTCAATGGGTGTTTTTATCGCATTCAGCTGGAAATGGACTGTTTAACGTGGTCGCTGTACATTACTGACACTGTGTCAGACCGATAAACCTTTTCTCTCTCCATTTAAAGGAGAGTAGATGTGGTGGCCCTTATTTGATCTTATTCGCTTAGTAATTCGGAGAACAGGGTATCAGTATCGCACAGCGACCACGTTTGAAAACTCAATTTCAGCGGAAGTCGATAAAAAATCTCGTTTACATGAACAAAGAGACACAGTTTGGAGTGATCACGTTGAGCGTGGAGTAGTTTTACGATTTATGAACACGCTTCAAAGATTTTATTTAATTTTGTTCGTGTCAAACAACTTTTAGAAGTCTTAGTTTGTTAGCCACGTCATCACGTGACCACGTGATTAGTCCGAACGGTTTCTTTATTCATGTCAATGGGTGTTTTTATCGCGTTCAGCTGGGAATGGACTGTTTAACGTGGTCGTTGTACATTACTGACACTTTGTGTCAGACCGATAAACCTTTTCTCTCTCCATTTAAAGGAGAGTGGATGTGGTGGCCCTTATTTGATCTTATTCGCTTAGTAGTTCGGAGAACAGTTTATCAGTATCGCACAGCGATCACGTTGAAAACTCCATTTCAGCTGAAGTCATAAAAACACCCTTTTAAACAAAAAGAGACACAGTTTGGAGTGATCACGTGGAGCGTGGAGTAGTTTTACGATTTATGAACACGCTTCAAAGATTTTATTTAATTTTGTTCGTGTCAAACAACTTTTAGAAGTCTTAGTTTGTTAGCCACGTCATCACGTGACCACGTGATTAGTCCGAACGAAGTTTCTTTATTCATGTCAATGGGTGTTTTTATCGCGTTCAGCTGGAAATGGACTGTTTAACGTGGTCGTTGTACATTACTGACACTGTGTCAGACCGATAAACCTTTTCTCTCTCATTTAAAGGAGAGTGGATGTGGTGGCCCTTATTTGATCTTATTCGCTTAGTAGTTCGGAGAACAGGGTATCAGTATCGCACAGCGACCACGTTGAAAACTCCATTTCAGCTGAAGTCATAAAAACACCCTTTAAACAAAAAAAAAGAGACACAGTTTGGAGTGATCACGTGGAGCGTGGAGTAGTTTTACGATTTATGAACACGCTTCAAAGATTTTATTTAATTTTGTTCGTGTCAAACAACTTTTAGAAGTCTTAGTTTGTTTGACACGTCATCACGTGACCACGTGATTATTCCGAACGGAGCGACCACGTTGAAAACTCCATTTCAGCTGAAGTCATAAAAACTCTCGCTTACATGAAGAAAAAGACACAGTGTGGAGTGATCACGTTGAGCGTGGAGTATTTTTTACGATTTATGAACACGCTTCAAAGATTTTATTTAATTTTGTTCGTGTCAAACAACTTTTAGAAGTCTTAGTTTGTTAGCCACGTCATCACGTGACCACGTGATTAGTCCGAACGAAGTTTCTTTATTCATGTCAATGGGTGTTTTTATCGCGTTCAGCTGGAAATGGACTGTTTAACGTGGTCGTTGTACATTACTGACACTTTGTGTCAGACCGATAAACCTTTTCTCTCTCCATTTAAAGGAGAGTGGATGTGGTGGCCCTTATTTGATCTTATTCGCTTAGTAGTTCGGAGAACAGGGTATCAGTATCGCACAGCGACCACGTTGAAAACTCCATTTCAGCTGAAGTCATAAAAACACCCTTTTAAACAAAAAAAGAGACACAGTTTGGAGTGATCACGTGGAGCGTGGAGTAGTTTTACGATTTATGAACACGCTTCAAAGATTTTATTTAATTTTGTTTGTGTCAAACAACTTTTAGAAGTCTTAGTTTGTTAGCCACGTCATCACGTGACCACGTGATTAGTCCGAACGGAGCAACCACGTTGAAAACTCCATTTCAGCTGAAGTCATAAAAACTCTCGTTTACATGAACAAAAATACACAGTTTGGAGTGATCACGTGGAGCGTGGAGTAGTTTTACGATTTATGAACACGCTTCAAAGATTTTATTTAATTTTGTTCGTGTCAAACAACTTTTAGAAGTCTTAGTTTGTTAGCCACGTCATCACGTGACCACGTGATTAGTCCGAACGAAGTTTCTTTATTCATGTCAATGAGTGTTTTTATCGCGTTCAGCTGGAAATGGACTGTTTAACGTGGTCGTTGTACATTACTGACACTTTGTGTCAGACCGATAAACCTTTTCTCTCTACATTTAAAGGAGAGTGGATGTGGTGGCCCTTATTTGATCTTATTCGCTTAGTAGTTCGGAGAACAGGGTATCAGTATCGCACAGCGACCACGTTGAAAACTCCATTTCAGCTGAAGTCATAAAAACACCCTTTTAAACAAAAAAAGAGACACAGTTTGGAGTGATCACGTGGAGCGTGGAGTAGTTTTACGATTAATGAACACGCTTCAAAGATTTTATTTAATTTTGTTCGTGTCAAACAACTTTTAGAAGTCTTAGTTTGTTAGCCACGTCATCACGTGACCACGTGATTAGTCCGAACAGTTTCTTTTTATTCATGTCAATGGGTGTTTTTATCGCGTTCAGCTGGAAATGGACTGTTTAACGTGGTCGTTGTACATTACTGACACTCTGTGTCAGACCGATAAACCTTTTGTCTCTCCATTTAAAGGAGAGTGGATGTGGTGGCCCTTATTTGATCTTATTCGCTTAGTAATTCGGAGAACAGGGTATCAGTATCGCACAGCGACCACGTTGAAAACTCCATTTCAGCTGAAGTCATAAAAACACCCTTTTAAGCAAAAAAAGAGACACAGTTTGGAGTGATCACGTGGAGTAGTTTTACGATTTATGAACACGCTTCAAAGATTTTATTTAATTTTGTTCGTGTCAAACAACTTTTAGAAGTCTTAGTTTGTTAGCCACGTCATCACGTGACCACTTGATTAGTCCGAACGGAGGCCCATAGATATATAAATAGGACTGTGGTCAGATATGTCTATCGTTCCCAATTCACACTGCTCAATCAGATGCAGATCTTTCTTAAAAATGAAAAAATAATCTATTCTTGAATATGTCATATGAGGGTGAGAATAATGGGTATAATCCTGAGCTTTAGGATTTAGTTCTCTCCATGCATCTATAATTCCTATTTCTTTGAACAAGCCATCTATCTTTTTATTAAAGACTTTGATTCCTAGTACTTCTAGAACTGTCCAATTTATGGTTTAAACGTATGTTAAAATCCCCTCCACATATCAGAACTCCTTGAGCTTTAGAAACTGCTAGATCAAATACTTCGCGATAAAAATTCCACTCAGAGCCCGGAGGGGCATAGACATTCAGAAAACTAGCTAAATTTCCCTCGATTTTCCCCATTATCATTATAAATCTTCCCTCTTTGTCTTTTATCTCAGATATATGTTCATAATTCACTTTTTTGTGTATAAGTATGGCCACACCTCTTTTATGTGTAGATTTGTAAGACGAGAAATATACTGCTTTAAACCCCAATTTGTTCAATTTTAAGTGTTCCGTATCATTTAGGTGGGTTTCTTGTAGGAATATAACTTCTGCTCCTGCCTTCTTTAGCTTGGACAAAATTTTCCCTCTTTTAACTGGACTTAGTACGCCATTGACATTATAAGAAGCGATTCTCATGCTTTACACTTAAATTATAGAACAATTTTTGCACATGTATCCTAACACACAGCTTCCCCTTAAACGAAACACAATGGAGGAACAAGTTAACAGCTAAAAAAACAAAAAGGTTACATAAGGTGAACAATGTAAAGTTAACTTCCAAAACTGAAGTCATTATCCAGACTTTAGTCGAGCCATCTCTTGGAGGCTCCAAGGGAAATCCCCTCTTTATAGGTCTATAGAAGGGGCCCTTGTGCATGGCAGTAAAATAAATAATAATAAAGAAAAAAAAAAAATTTAAGCTAATCATACCACATGTCCCGATTGTTCAAAACTACAATCTGCTCAAACTAGGATTACTACTGACATTATGTCTCTCTTCCTTTTTAATATGAAATACCTTCATTGAGATTTCGAGAGCTTGAAGACGACGCGCAGCATCACTCTAACGAACGTGTCCGCATATATAACTTAAGTCGATGAACCCGTGTCGTTTCTTCGAAAGGTCTGCAGCTTCTCCTTGAATGACGGTGGTCTTCTCTGTTGTTTGCCCGAGCTTCTGGTATTCCTTTGCCATGACAATCGTTGAACCTGCTCCATAAGGGTATTTGGGGGGTTGATCGGCTGCACTGGGAATCCTCTTCTTGACATGTCCTGCGATGCCTCTTCAAGTGTGTTATAAATCTTCGCTCCGTCCTCGTACAACACCTTTAGCGGGCAGGATACAGTGTTCGAAATTTCACGCCTTTGTCTTTCAAAGCTTTACGTATCTCTCTGTATTTCTTCTCATCTGCAGCACTTCAGGAGCGTAATCATTATCAAAACTGATCTGTTTTCCTTGCCAGAAGAATCCTTTCTTCTGCCAGGCCTGTCGAAGTATCAGTTCTTTGGTTGTGAAACTTTGAAAGTTAGCCACTATTGATCGTGGTTTAGCTTCTGTCGGTGGTGGTTTTACTGCGCCTATGAGCGCTCAATTTGAAGGATATGCCGTCAGGTAAATTCAGGTTTTCCCTCAGGAGTTTCTCTAGGAAAGGGACCATTGTAGGGAATTCCTTTTCGGCACCTTCGGGTATTCCATATATTCTGACGTTATTTCGCCTGGAACGACCCTCAACATCCACGAGTTTCTCTTCGATTCTGCTGTACAACTTTAATATGTCCGTGAGCACCTCTTCGGAGTTTTGAATCCTCTCCTCTGCGGTCGTGATTCGACTCTCCGCCTCTTCCAGTCTGGCATTAGTATTTGAGATTTCTGCTTTAATGTCTTCAAGTTGAGTTTTATTATCTCGACGGAAGTCCCTTAATTCTCTAAGAATAAGACTCAAGTCAACCGTCTCTCCGGAAGGGTTTGCCGAGTCTCCCTCATGGCCTCTCGTTTGTGAGGCGGGTGGAGAGCACGCCGTTCATCTTCGTGTTTTTCCATGTTGTTGCGGACTTTCTTAGTTTTGCACCTAGTTTCCATGTTACTCCCCTCTTATGTTTATGATGTACCTTACTTATATAACTAGTTTAATGATTTTAGGAGTTTTTCAATATCGCACTAATCGAGCACTAGCTCTATGCTGCCATCTTGTCGATGTCCAACCCGGAAGTCGAAGTTTCTTTATTCATGTCAGTGGGTGTTTTTATCGCATTCAGCTTGAAATGGACTGTTTAACGTGGTCGTTGTACATTACTGACACTGTGTCAGACCGATAAACCTTTTCTCTCCATTTAAAGGAGAGTGGATGTGGTGGCCCTTATTTGATCTTATTCGCTTAGTAGTTCGGAGAACAGGGTATCAGTATCGCACAGCGACCACGTTGAAAACTCCATTTCAGCTGAAGTCATAAAAACTCTCGTTTACATGAACAAAGAGACACAGTTTGGAGTGATCACGTTGAGCGTGGAGTAGTTTTACGATTTATGAACACGCTTCAAAGATTTTATTTAATTTTGTTCGTGTCAAACAACTTTTAGAAGTCTTAGTTTGTTAGCCACGTCATCACGTGACCACGTGATTAGTCCGAACGGTTTCTTTATTCATGTCAATGGGTGTTTTTATCGCGTCAGCTGGAAATGGACTGTTTAACGTGGTCGTTGTACATTACTGACACTGTGTCAGACCGATAAACCTTTTCTCTCTCCATTTAAAGGAGAGTGGATGTGGTGGCCCTTATTTGATCTTATTCGCTTAGTAGTTCGGAGAACAGGGTATCAGTATCGCACAGCGACCACGTTGAAAACTCCATTTCAGCTGAAGTCATAAAAACACCCTTTTAAACAAAAAAGAGACACAGTTTGGAGTGATCACGTGGAGCGTGGAGTAGTTTTACGATTTATGAACACGCTTCAAAGATTTTATTTAATTTTGTTCGTGTCAAACAACTTTTAGAAGTCTTAGTTTGTTTGACACGTCATCACGTGACCACGTGATTATTCCGAACGGAGCGACCACGTTGAAAACTCCATTTCAGCTGAAGTCATAAAAACTCTCGCTTACATGAAGAAAAAGACACAGTGTGGAGTGATCACGTTGAGCGTGGAGTATTTTTACGATTTATGAACACGCTTCAAAGATTTTATTTAATTTTGTTCGTGTCAAACAACTTTTAGAAGTCTTAGTTTGTAAGCCACGTCATCACGTGACCACGTGATTAGTCCGAACGAAGTTTCTTTATTCATGTCAATGGGTGTTTTTATCGCGTTCAGCTGGAAATGGACTGTTTAACGTGGTCGTTAGTACATTACTGACACTTTGTGTCAGACCGATAAACCTTTTCTATCTCCATTTAAAGGAGAGTGGATGTGGTGGCCCTTATTTGATCTTATTCGCTTAGTAGTTCGGAGAACAGGGTATCAGTATCGCACAGCGACCACGTTGAAAACTCCATTTCAGCTGAAGTCATAAAAACACCCTTTTAAACAAAAAAAGAGACACAGTTTGGAGTGATCACGTGGAGCGTGGAGTAGTTTTACGATTAATGAACACGCTTCAAAGATTTTATTTAATTTTGTTCGTGTCAAACAACTTTTAGAAGTCTTAGTTTGTTAGCCACGCCATCACGTGACCACGTGATTAGTCCGAACGAGCAACCACGTTGAAAACTCCATTTCAGCTGAAGTCATAAAAACTCTCGCTTACATGAACAAAAATACACAGTTTGGAGTGATCACGTGGAGCGTGGAGTAGTTTTACGATTTATGAACACGCTTCAAAGATTTTATTTAATTTTGTTCGTGTCAAACAACTTTTAGAAGTCTTAGTTTGTTAGCCACGTCATCACGTGACCACGTGATTAGTCCGAACGAAGTTTCTTTATTCATGTCAATGAGTGTTTTTATCGCGTTCAGCTGGAAATGGACTGTTTAACGTGGTCGTTGTACATTACTGACACTTTGTGTCAGACCGATAAACCTTTTCTCTCTACATTTAAAGGAGAGTGGATGTGGTGGCCCTTATTTGATCTTATTCGCTTAGTAGTTCGGAGAACAGGGTATCAGTATCGCACAGCGACCACGTTGAAAACTCCATTTCAGCTGAAGTCATAAAAACACCCTTTAAACAAAAAAAAAGAGACAGTTTGGAGTGATCACGTGGAACGTGGAGTAGTTTTACGATTAATGAACACGCTTCAAAGATTTTATTTAATTTTGTTCGTGTCAAACAACTTTTAGAAGTCTTAGTTTGTTAGCCACGTGACCACGTGATTAGTCCGAACGGAGCGACCACGTTGAAAACTCCATTTCAGCTGAAGTCATAAAAACTCTCGTTTACATGAACAAAAATACACAGTTTGGAGTGATCACGTGGAGCGTGGAGTAGTTTTACGATTTATGAACACGCTTCAAAGATTTTATTTAATTTTGTTCGTGTCAAACAACTTTTAGAAGTCTTAGTTTGTTAGACAAGTCATCACGTGACCACGTGATTAGTCCGAACGGAGCGACCACGTTGAAAACTCCATTTCAGCTGAAGTCATAAAAACTCTCGTTTACATGAACAAACATACACAGTTTGAAGTGATCACGTGGAGCGTGGAGTAGTTTTACGATTTATGAACACGCTTCAAAGATTTTATTTAATTTTGTTCGTGTCAAACAACTTTTAGAAGTCTTAGTTTGTTAGCCACGTCATCACGTGACCACGTGATTAGTCCGAACGAAGTTTCTTTATTCATGTCAGTGGGTGTTTTTATCGCATTCAGCTTGAAATGGACTGTTTAACGTGGTCGTTGTACATTACTGACACTGTGTCAGACCGATAAACCTTTTCTCTCTCCATTTAAAGGAGAGTGGATGTGGTGGCCCTTATTTGATCTTATTCGCTTAGTAGTTCGGAGAACAGGGTATCAGTATCGCACAGCGACCACGTTGAAAACTCCATTTCAGCTGAAGTCATAAAAACACCCTTTTAAACAAAAAAAGAGACACAGTTTGGAGTGATCACGTGGAGCGTGGAGTAGTTTTACGATTTATGAACACGCTTCAAAGATTTTATTTAATTTTGTTCGTGTCAAACAACTTTTAGAAGTCTTAGTTTGTTAGCCACGTCATCACGTGACCACGTGATTAGTCGAACGGAGTTTCTTTATTCATGTCAATGGGTGTTTTATCGCATTCAGCTGGAAATGGACTGTTTAACGTGGTCGTTGTACATTACTGACTCTGTGTCACACCGATAAACCTTTTCTCTCTCTATTTAAAGGAGAGTGGATGTGGTGGCCCTTATTTGATCTTATTCGCTTAGTAATTCGGAGAACAGGGTATCAGTATCGCACAGCGACCACGTTGAAAACTCCATTTCAGCTGAAGTCATAAAAACACCCTTTTAAACAAAAAAAGAGACACAGTTTGGAGTGATCACGTGGAGCGTGGAGTAGTTTTACGATTTATGAACACGCTTCAAAGAATTTATTTAATTTTGTTCGTGTCAAACAACTTTTAGAAGTCTTAGTTTGTTAGCCACGTCATCACGTGACCACGTGATTAGTCCGAACGAAGTTTCTTTATTCATGTCAGTGGGTGTTTTTATCGCATTCAGCTTGAAATGGACTGTTTAACGTGGTCGTTGTACATTACTGACACTGTGTCAGACCGATAAACCTTTTCTCTCTCTCCATTTAAAGGAGAGTGATGTGGTGGCCCTTATTTGATCTTATTCGCTTAGTAGTTCGGAGAACAGGGTATCAGTATCGCACAGCGACCACGTTGAAAACTCCATTTCAGCTGAAGTCATAAAAACACCCTTTTAAACAAAAAAAGAGACACAGTTTGGAGTGATCACGTGGAGCGTGGAGTAGTTTTACGATTTATGAACACGCTTCAAAGATTTTATTTAATTTTGTTCGTGTCAAACAACTTTTAGAAGTCTTAGTTTGTTAGCCACGTCATCACGTGACCACGTGATTAGTCGAACGGAGTTTCTTTATTCATGTCAATGGGTGTTTTTATCGCATTCAGCTGGAAATGGACTGTTTAACGTGGTCGTTGTACATTACTGACTCTGTGTCACACCGATAAACCTTTTCTCTCTCTATTTAAAGGAGAGTGGATGTGGTGGCCCTTATTTGATCTTATTCGCTTAGTAATTCGGAGAACAGGGTATCAGTATCGCACAGCGACCACGTTGAAAACTCCATTTCAGCTGAAGTCATAAAAACACCCTTTTAAACAAAAAAAGAGACACAGTTTGGAGTGATCACGTGGAGCGTGGAGTAGTTTTACGATTTATGAACACGCTTCAAAGAATTTATTTAATTTTGTTCGTGTCAAACAACTTTTAGAAGTCTTAGTTTGTTAGACAAGTCATCACGTGACCACGTGATTAGTCCGAACGGTTTCTTTATTCATGTCAATGGGTGTTTTTATCGCGTTCAGCTGGGAATGGACTGTTTAACGTGGTCGTTGTACATTACTGACACTTTGTGTCAGACCGATAAACCTTTTCTCTCTCTCCATTTAAAGGAGAGTGGATGTAGTGGCCCTTATTTGATCTTATTCGCTTAGTAATTCGGAGAACAAGGTATCAGTATCGCACAGCGACCACGTTGAAAACTCCATTTCAGCTGAAGTCATAAAACACACCCTTTTAAATAAAAAGAGACACAGTTTGGAGTGATCACGTGGAGCGTGGAGTAGTTTTACGATTTATGAACACGCTTCAAAGATTTTATTTAATTTTGTTCGTGTCAAACAACTTTTAGAAGTCTTAGTTTGTTAGCCACGTCATCACGTGATTACGTGATTAGTCCGAACGAAGTTTCTTTATTCATGTCAGTGGGTGTTTTTATCGCGTTCAGCTGGGAATGGACTGTTTAACGTGGTCGTTAGTACATTACTGACACTTTGTGTCAGACCGATAAACCTTTTCTCTCCATTTAAAGGAGAGTGGATGTAGTGGCCCTTATTTGATCTTATTCGCTTAGTAGTTCGGAGAACAGGGTATCAGTATCGCACAGCGACCACGTTGAAAACTCCATTTCAGCTGAAGTCATAAAAACACCCTTTTAAATAAAAAAAGAGACACAGTTTGGAGTGATCACGTGGAGCGTGGAGTAGTTTTACGATTTATGAACACGCTTCAAAGATTTTATTTAATTTTGTTCGTGTCAAACAACTTTTAGAAGTCTTAGTTTGTTAGCTACGTCATCACGTGACCACGTGATTAGTCCGAACGAGCGACCACGTTGAAAACTCCATTTCAGCTGAAGTCATAAAAACTCTCGCTTTACATGAACAAAAATACACAGTTTGGAGTGATCACGTGGAGCGTGGAGTAGTTTTACGATTTATGAACACGCTTCAAAGATTTTATTTAATTTTGTTCGTGTCAAACAACTTTTAGAAGTCTTAGTTTGTTAGACAAGTCATCACGTGACCACGTGATTAGTCCGAACGGAGCGACCACGTTGAAAACTCCATTTCAGCTGAAGTCATAAAACTCTCGCTTTACATGAACAAAAACATACACAGTTTGAAGTGATCACGTGGAGCGTGGAGTAGTTTTACGATTTATGAACACGCTTCAAAGATTTTATTTAATTTTGTTCGTGTCAAACAACTTTTAGAAGTCTTAGTTTGTTAGCTACGTCATCACGTGACCACGTGATTAGTCCGAACGAAGTTTCTTTATTCATGTCAGTGGGTGTTTTTATCGCATTCAGCTTGAAATGGACTGTTTAACGTGGTCGTTGTACATTACTGACACTGTGTCAGACCGATAAACCTTTTCTCTCCATTTAAAGGAGAGTGGATGTGGTGGCCCTTATTTGATCTTATTCGCTTAGTAGTTCGGAGAACAGGGTATCAGTATCGCACAGCGACCACGTTGAAAACTCCATTTCAGCTGAAGTCATAAAAACACCCTTTTAAACAAAAAAAAGAGACACAGTTTGGAGTGATCACGTGGAGCGTGGAGTAGTTTTACGATTTATGAACACGCTTCAAAGATTTTATTTAATTTTGTTCGTGTCAAACAACTTTTAGAAGTCTTAGTTTGTTAGCCACGTCATCACGTGACCACGTGATTAGTCGAACGGAGTTTCTTTATTCATGTCAATGGGTGTTTTTATCGCATTCAGCTGGAAATGGACTGTTTAACGTGGTCGTTGTACATTACTGACTCTGTGTCACACCGATAAACCTTTTCTCTCTCTATTTAAAGGAGAGTGGATGTGGTGGCCCTTATTTGATCTTATTCGCTTAGTAATTCGGAGAACAGGGTATCAGTATCGCACAGCGACCACGTTGAAAACTCCATTTCAGCTGAAGTCATAAAAACACCCCTTTTAAACAAAAAAAGAGACACAGTTTGGAGTGATTACGTGGAGCGTGGAGTAGTTTTACGATTTATGAACACGCTTCAAAGAATTTATTTAATTTTGTTCGTGTCAAACAACTTTTAGAAGTCTTAGTTTGTTAGATGTCATCACGTGACCACGTGATTAGTCCGAACGGGTTTCTTTATTCATGTCAATGGGTGTTTTTATCGCGTTCAGCTGGGAATGGACTGTTTAACGTGGTCGTTGTACATTACTGACACTTTGTGTCAGACCGATAAACCTTTTCTCTCTCCATTTAAAGGAGAGTGATGTAGTGGCCCTTATTTGATCTTATTCGCTTAGTAATTCGGAGAACAAGGTATCAGTATCGCACAGCGACCACGTTGAAAACTCCATTTCAGCTGAAGTCATAAAAACACCCTTTTAAATAAAAAAGAGACACAGTTTGGAGTGATCACGTGGAGCGTGGAGTAGTTTTACGATTTATGAACACGCTTCAAAGATTTTATTTAATTTTGTTCGTGTCAAACAACTTTTAGAAGTCTTAGTTTGTTAGCTACGTCATCACGTGACCACGTGATTAGTCCGAACGAAGTTTCTTTATTCATGTCAGGGGTGTTTTTATCGCATTCAGCTTGAAATGGACTGTTTAACGTGGTCGTTGTACATTACTGACACTGTGTCAGACCGATAAACCTTTTCTCTCTCCATTTAAAGGAGAGTGGATGTGGTGGCCCTTATTTGATCTTATTCGCTTAGTAGTTCGGAGAACAGGGTATCAGTATCGCACAGCGACCACGTTGAAAACTCCATTTCAGCTGAAGTCATAAAAACACCCTTTTAAACAAAAAAAGAGACACAGTTTGGAGTGATCACGTGGAGCGTGGAGTAGTTTTACGATTTATGAACACGCTTCAAAGATTTTATTTAATTTTGTTCGTGTCAAACAACTTTTAGAAGTCTTAGTTTGTTAGCCACGTCATCACGTGACCACGTGATTAGTCGAACGGAGTTTCTTTATTCATGTCAATGGGTGTTTTTATCGCATTCAGCTGGAAATGGACTGTTTAACGTGGTCGTTGTACATTACTGACTCTGTGTCACACCGATAAACCTTTTCTCTCTCTATTTAAAGGAGAGTGGATGTGGTGGCCTCTTATTTGATCTTATTCGCTTAGTAATTCGGAGAACAAGGTATCAGTATCGCACACAGCGACCACGTTGAAAACTCCATTTCAGCTGAAGTCATAAAAACACCCTTTAAACAAAAAAGAGACACAGTTTGGAGTGATCACGTGGAGCGTGGAGTAGTTTTACGATTTATGAACACGCTTCAAAGAATTTATTTAATTTTGTTCGTGTCAAACAACTTTTAGAAGTCTTAGTTTGTTAGACAAGTCATCACGTGACCACGTGATTAGTCCGAACGAAGTTTCTTTATTCATGTCAATGGGTGTTTTTATCGCGCTCAGCTGGGAATGGACTGTTTAACGTGGTCGTTAGTACATTACTGACACTTTGTGTCAGACCGATAAACCTTTTCTCTCCATTTAAAGGAGAGTGGATGTAGTGGCCCTTATTTGATCTTATTCGCTTAGTAATTCGGAGAACAAGGTATCAGTATCGCACAGCGACCACGTTGAAAACTCCATTTCAGCTGAAGTCATAAAAACACCCTTTTAAATAAAAAAAGAGACACAGTTTGGAGTGATCACGTGGAGCGTGGAGTAGTTTTACGATTTATGAACACGCTTCAAAGATTTTATTTAATTTTGTTCGTGTCAAACAACTTTTAGAAGTCTTAGTTTGTTAGCCACGTCATCACGTGATTACGTGATTAGTCCGAACGAAGTTTCTTTATTCATGTCAGTGGGTGTTTTTATCGCGTTCAGCTGGGAATGGACTGTTTAACGTGGTCGTTGTACATTACTGACACTTTGTGTCAGACCGATAAACCTTTTCTCTCTCTCCATTTAAAGGAGAGTGGATGTAGTGGCCCTTATTTGATCTTATTCGCTTAGTAGTTCGGAGAACAGGGTGTCAGTATCGCACAGCGACAACGTTGAAAACTCCATTTCAGCTGAAGTCATAAAAACACCCTTTTAAACAAAAAAAAAGAGACACAGTTTGGAGTGATCACGTGGAGCGTGGAGTAGTTTTACGATTTATGAACACGCTTCAAAGATTTTATTTAATTTTGTTCGTGTCAAACAACTTTTAGAAGTCTTAGTTTGTTAGCTACGTCATCACGTGACCACGTGATTAGTCCGAACGAAGTTTCTTTATTCATGTCAATGGGTGTTTTTATCGCGTTCAGCTGGAAATGGACTGTTTAACGTGGTCGTTAGTTGCTACATTACTGACACTCTGTGTCAGACCGATAAACCTTTTGTCTCTCCATTTAAAGGAGAGTGGATGTGGTGGCCCTTATTTGATCTTATTCGCTTAGTAATTCGGAGAACAGGGTATCAGTATCGCACAGCGACCACGTTGAAAACTCCATTTCAGCTGAAGTCATAAAAACACCCTTTAAACAAAAAAAAGAGACACAGTTTGGAGTGATCACGTGGAGTAGTTTTACGATTTATGAACACGCTTCAAAGATTTTATTTAATTTTGTTCGTGTCAAACAACTTTTAGAAGTCTTAGTTTGTTAGCCACGTCATCACGTGACCACGTGATTAGTCCGAACGGAGCGACCACGTTGAAAACTCCATTTCAGCTGAAGTCATAAAAACTCTCGCTTATGAACAAAAATACACAGTTTGGAGTGATCACGTGGAGCGTGGAGTAGTTTTACGATTTATGAACACGCTTCAAAGATTTTATTTAATTTTGTTCGTGTCAAACAACTTTTAGAAGTCTTAGTTTGTTAGACAAGTCATCACGTGACCACGTGATTAGTCCGAACGGAGCGACCACGTTGAAAAACTCTATTTCAGCTGAAGTCATAAAAACTCTCGCTTTACATGAACAAACATACACAGTTTGAAGTGATCACGTGGAGCGTGGAGTAGTTTTACGATTTATGAACACGCTTCAAAGATTTTATTTAATTTTGTTCGTGTCAAACAACTTTTAGAAGTCTTAGTTTGTTAGCTACGCCATCACGTGACCACGTGATTAGTCCGAACGAAGTTTCTTTATTCATGTCAGTGGGTGTTTTTATCGCATTCAGCTTGAAATGGACTGTTTAACGTGGTCGTTGTACATTACTGACACTGTGTCAGACCGATAAACCTTTTCTCTCTCCATTTAAAGGAGAGTGGATGTGGTGGCCCTTATTTGATCTTATTCGCTTAGTAATTCGGAGAACAGGGTATCAGTATCGCACAGCGACCACGTTGAAAACTCCATTTCAGCTGAAGTCATAAAAACACCCTTTAAACAAAAAAAGAGACACAGTTTGGAGTGATCACGTGGAGCGTGGAGTAGTTTTACGATTTATGAACACGCTTCAAAGATTTTATTTAATTTTGTTCGTGTCAAACAACTTTTAGAAGTCTTAGTTTGTTAGCCACGTCATCACGTGACCACGTGATTAGTCGAATGGAGTTTCTTTATTCATGTCAATGGGTGTTTTTATCGCATTCAGCTGGAAATGGACTGTTTAACGTGGTCGTTGTACATTACTGACTCTGTGTCACACCGATAAACCTTTTCTCTCCATTTAAAGGAGAGTGGATGTGGTGGCCCTTATTTGATCTTATTCGCTTAGTAATTCGGAGAACAGGGTATCAGTATCGCACAGCGACCACGTTGAAAACTCCATTTCAGCTGAAGTCATAAAAACTCTCGCTTACATGAAGAAAAAGACACAGTGTGGAGTGATCACGTTGAGCGTGGAGTAGTTTTACGATTTATGAACACGCTTCAAAGATTTTATTTAATTTTGTTCGTGTCAAACAACTTTTAGAAGTCTTAGTTTGTTAGCCACGTCATCACGTGACCACGTGATTAGTCCGAACGGCTTTCTTTATTCCTGTCAATGGGTGTTTTTATCGCGTTCAGCTTGGAATGGACTGTTTAACGTGGTCGTTGTACATTACTGACACTTTGTGTCAGACCGATAAACCTTTTCTCTCTCTCCATTTAAAGGAGAGTGGATGTGGTGGCCCTTATTTGATCTTATTCGCTTAGTAATTCGGAGAACAGGGTATCAGTATCGCACAGCGAACACGTTGAAAACTCCATTTCAGCTAAAGTCATAAAACACCCTTTTAAGCAAAAAAAGAGACACAGTTTGGAGTGATCACGTGAGAGTAGTTTTTACGATTTATGAACACGCTTCAAAGATTTTATTTAATTTTGTTCGTGTCAAACAACTTTTAGAAGTCTTAGTTTGTTAGCCACGTCATCACGTGACCACGTGATTAGTCCGAACGGAGCGACCACGTTGAAAACTCCATTTCAGCTGAAGTCATAAAAACTCGCCATACATGAACAAAAATACACAGTTTGGAGTGATCACGTGGAGCGTGGAGTAGTTTTACGATTTATGAACACGCTTCAAAGATTTTATTTAATTTTGTTCGTGTCAAACAACTTTTATAAGTCTTAGTTTGTTAGCTACGTCATCACGTGACCACGTGATTAGTCCGAACGGGTTTCTTTATTCATGTCAATGGGTGTTTTTATCGCGTTCAGCTGGGAATGGACTGTTTAACGTGGTCGTTGTACATTACTGACACTTTGTGTCAGACCGATAAACCTTTTCTCTCTCCATTTAAAGGAGAGTGGATGTAGTGGCCCTTATTTGATCTTATTCGCTTAGTAATTCGGAGAACAGGGTATCAGTATCGCACAGCGACCACGTTGAAAACTCCATTTCAGCTGAAGTCATAAAAACACCTTTTTAAACAAAAAAAGAGACACAGTTTGGAGTGATCACGTGGAGTAGTTTTACGATTTATGAACACGCTTCAAAGATTTTATTTAATTTTGTTCGTGTCAAACAACTTTTAGAAGTCTTAGTTTGTTAGCTACGTCATCACGTGACCACGTGATTAGTCCGAACGAAGTTTCTTTATTCATGTCAATGGGTGTTTTTATCGCATTCAGCTGGAAATGGACTGTTTAACGTGGTCGTTGTACATTACTGACACTGTGTCAGACCGATAAACCTTTTCTCTCCATTTAAAGGAGAGTGGATGTGGTGGCCCTTATTTGATCTTATTCGCTTAGTAGTTCGGAGAACAGGGTATCAGTATCGCACAGCGACCACGTTGAAAACTCCATTTCAGCTGAAGTCATAAAAACACCCTTTTAAACAAAAAAAGAGACACAGTTTGGAGTGATCACGTGGAGCGTGGAGTAGTTTTACGATTTATGAACACGCTTCAAAGATTTTATTTAATTTTGTTCGTGTCAAACAACTTTTAGAAGTCTTAGTTTGTTAGCTACGTCATCACGTGACCACGTGATTAGTCCGAACGGAGTTCCTTTATTCATGTCAATGGGTGTTTTTATCGCATTCAGCTGGAAATGGACTGTTTAACGTGGTCGTTGTACATTACTGACTCTGTGTCACACCGATAAACCTTTTCTCTCCATTTAAAGGAGAGTGGATGTGGTGGCCCTTATTTGATCTTATTCGCTTAGTAATTCGGAGAACAGGGTATCAGTATCGCACAGCGACCACGTTGAAAACTCCATTTCAGCTGAAGTCATAAAAACACCCTTTTAAACAAAAAAGAGACACAGTTTGGAGTGATCACGTGGAGCGTGGAGTAGTTTTACGATTTATGAACACGCTTCAAAGATTTTATTTAATTTTGTTCGTGTCAAACAACTTTTAGAAGTCTTAGTTTGTTAGCTACGTCATCACGTGACCACGTGATTAGTCCGAACGGTTTCTTTATTCATGTCAGTGGGTGTTTTTATCGCGATTCAGCTTGAAATGGACTGTTTAACGTGGTCGTTGTACATTACTGACACTGTGTCAGACCGATAAACCTTTTCTCTCCATTTAAAGGAGAGTGGATGTGGTGGCCCTTATTTGATCTTATTCGCTTAGTAATGGAGAACAAGGTATCAGTATCGCACAGCGACCACGTTGAAAACTCCATTTCAGCTGAAGTCATAAAAACACCCTTTTTTAAAAAAAAAGAGACACAGTTTGGAGTGATTACGTGGAGCGTGGAGTAGTTTTACGATTTATGAACACGCTTCAAAGATTTTATTTAATTTTGTTCGTGTCAAACAACTTTTAGAAGTCTTAGTTTGTTAGATGTCATCACGTGACCACGTGATTAGTCCGAACGAAGTTTCTTTATTCATGTCAATGGGTGTTTTTATCGCGTTCAGCTGGGAATGGACTGTTTAACGTGGTCGTTAGTACATTACTGACACTTTGTGTCAGACCGATAAACCTTTTCTCTCTCATTTAAAGGAGAGTGGATGTGGTGGCCCTTATTTGATCTTATTCGCTTAGTAATTCGGAGAACAGGGTATCAGTATCGCACAGCGACCACGTTGAAAACTCCATTTCAGCTGAAGTCATAAAAACACCCTTTTAAATAAAAAAAAAGAGACACAGTTTGGAGTGATCACGTGAGCGTGGAGTAGTTTTACGATTTATGAACACGCTTCAAAGATTTTATTTAATTTTGTTCGTGTCAAACAACTTTTAGAAGTCTTAGTTTGTTAGCTACGCCATCACGTGATTACGTGATTAGTCCGAACGGAAGTTTCTTTATTCATGTCAGTGGGTGTTTTTATCGCTTCAGCTGGGAATGGACTGTTTAACGTGGTCGTTAGTACATTACTGACACTTTGTGTCAGACCGATAAACCTTTTCTCTCCATTTAAAGGAGAGTGGATGTAGTGGCCCTTATTTGATCTTATTCGCTTAGTAGTTCGGAGAACAGGGTGTCAGTATCGCACAGCGACCACGTTGAAAACTCCATTTCAGCTGAAGTCATAAAAACACCCTTTTAAACAAAAAAAAAGAGACACAGTTTGGAGTGATCACGTGGAGCGTGGAGTAGTTTTTACGATTTATGAACACGCTTCAAAGATTTTATTTAATTTTGTTCGTGTCAAACAACTTTTAGAAGTCTTAGTTTGTTAGCTACGCCATCACGTGACCACGTGATTAGTCCGAACGAAGTTTCTTTATTCATGTCAATGGGTGTTTTTATCGCGCTCAGCTGGAAATGGACTGTTTAACGTGGTCGTTGTACATTACTGACACTCTGTGTCAGACCGATAAACCTTTTCTCTGGTGGCCCTTATTTGATCTTATTCGCTTAGTAATTCGGAGAACAGGGTATCAGTATCGCACAGCGACCACGTTGAAAACTCCATTTCAGCTGAAGTCATAAAAACACCCTTTAAACAAAAAAGAGACACAGTTTGGAGTGATCACGTGGAGCGTGGAGTTTTTTACGATTTATGAACACGCTTCAAAGATTTTATTTAATTTTGTTCGTGTCAAACAACTTTTAGAAGTCTTAGTTTGTTAGCCACGTCATCACGTGACCACGTGATTAGTCCGAACGGAGCGACCACGTTGAAAACTCCATTTCAGCTGAAGTCATAAAAACTCTCGTTTACATGAACAAAAATACACAGTTTGGAGTGATCACGTGGAGCGTGGAGTAGTTTTACGATTTATGAACACGCTTCAAAGATTTTATTTAATTTTGTTCGTGTCAAACAACTTTTTGAAGTCTTAGTTTGTTAGACAAGTCATCACGTGACCACGTGATTAGTCCGAACGGAGCGACCACGTTGAAAACTCCATTTCAGCTGAAGTCATAAAAACTCTCGTTTACATGAACAAACATACACAGTTTGGAGTGATCACGTGGAGCGTGGAGTAGTTTTACGATTTATGAACACGCTTCAAAGATTTTATTTAATTTTGTTCGTGTCAAACAACTTTTAGAAGTCTTAGTTTGTTAGCTACGCCATCACGTGACCACGTGATTAGTCCGAACGGGTTTCTTTATTCATGTCAGTGGGTGTTTTTATCGCATTCAGCTTGAAATGGACTGTTTAACGTGGTCGTTGTACATTACTGACACTGTGTCAGACCGATAAACCTTTTCTCTCTCCATTTAAAGGAGAGTGGATGTGGTGGCCCTTATTTGATCTTATTCGCTTAGTAGTTCGGAGAACAGGGTATCAGTATCGCACAGCGACCACGTTGAAAACTCCATTTCAGCTGAAGTCATAAAAACACCTTTTTAAACAAAAAAAGAGACACAGTTTGGAGTGATCACGTGGAGCGTGGAGTTGTTTTACGATTTATGAACACGCTTCAAAGATTTTATTTAATTTTGTTCGTGTCAAACAACTTTTAGAAGTCTTAGTTTGTTAGCTACGTCATCACGTGACCACGTGATTAGTCCGAACGGAGTTTCTTTATTCATGTCAATGGGTGTTTTTATCGCATTCAGCTGGAAATGGACTGTTTAACGTGGTCGTTGTACATTACTGACACTGTGTCAGACCGATATACCTTTTCTCTCTCCATTTAAAGGAGAGTGGATGTGGTGGCCTTTATTTGATCTTATTCGCTTAGTAATTCGGAGAACAGGGTATCAGTATCGCACAGCGACCACGTTGAAAACTCCATTTCAGCTGAAGTCATAAAAACTCTCTTTACATGAACAAAAAGACACAGTTTGGAGTGATCACGTGGAGCGTGGAGTAGTTTTACGATTTATGAACACGCTTCAAAGATTTTATTTAATTTTGTTCGTGTCAAACAACTTTTAGAAGTCTTAGTTTGTTAGCCACGTCATCACGTGACCACGTGATTAGTCCGAACGAAGTTTCTTTATTCCTGTCAATGGGTGTTTTTATCGCGTTCAGCTTGGAATGGACTGTTTAACGTGGTCGTTGTACATTACTGACACTTTGTGTCAGACCGATAAACCTTTTCTCTCCATTTAAAGGAGAGTGGATGTGGTGGCCCTTATTTGATCTTATTCGCTTAGTAATTCGGAGAACAGGGTATCAGTATCGCACAGCGAACACGTTGAAAACTCCATTTCAGCTGAAGTCATAAAAACACCCTTTTAAGCAAAAAAAGAGACACAGTTTGGAGTGATCACGTGGAGTAGTTTTACGATTTATGAACACGCTTCAAAGATTTTATTTAATTTTGTTCGTGTCAAACAACTTTTAGAAGTCTTAGTTTGTTAGCCACGTCATCACGTGACCACGTGATTAGTCCGAACGGAGCGACCACGTTGAAAACTCCATTTCAGCTGAAGTCATAAAAACTCTCGTTTACATGAACAAAAATACACAGTTTGGAGTGATCACGTGGAGCGTGGAGTAGTTTTACGATTTATGAACACGCTTCAAAGATTTTATTTAATTTTGTTCGTGTCAAACAACTTTTAGAAGTCTTAGTTTGTTAGCCACGTCATCACGTGACCACGTGATTAGTCCGAACGAAGTTTCTTTATTCATGTCAATGGGTGTTTTTATCGCGTTCAGCTGGGAATGGACTGTTTAACGTGGTCGTTAGGCATTACTGACACTTTGTGTCAGACCGATAAACCTTTTCTCTCCATTTAAAGGAGAGTGGATGTAGTGGCCTTATTTGATCTTATTCGCTTAGTAATTCGGAGAACAGGGTATCAGTATCGCACAGCGACCACGTTGAAAACTCCATTTCAGCTGAAGTCATAAAAACACCCTTTTAAACAAAAAAAGAGACACAGTTTGGAGTGATCACGTGGAGTAGTTTTACGATTTATGAACACGCTTCAAAGATTTTATTTAATTTTGTTCGTGTCAAACAACTTTTAGAAGTCTTAGTTTGTTAGCTACGTCATCACGTGACCACGGTATTAGTCCGAACGGAGCTGGGAATGGACCACGTTGAAAACTCCATTTCAGCTGAAGTCATAAAAACTCTCGCTTACATGAACAAAAATACACAGTTTGGAGTGATCACGTGAGCGTGAGTAGTTTTACGATTTATGAACACGCTTCAAAGATTTTATTTAATTTTGTTCGTGTCAAACAACTTTTAGAAGTCTTAGTTTGTTAGCTACGCCATCACGTGACCACGTGATTAGTCCGAACGGTTTCTTTATTCATGTAAATGGGTGTTTTTATCGCGTTCAGCTGGGAATGGACTGTTTAACGTGGTCGTTGTACATTACTGACACTCTGTGTCACACCGATAAACCTTTTCTCTCTCCATTTAAAGGAGAGTGGATGTGGTGGCCTCTTATTTGATCTTATTCGCTTAGTAATTCGGAGAACAGGGTATCAGTATCGCACAGCGACCACGTTGAAAACTCCATTTCAGCTGAAGTCATAAAAACACCCTTTAAAAAAAAAAGAGACACAGTTTGGAGTGATCACGTGAGCGTGGAGTAGTTTTACGATTTATGAACACGCTCAAAGATTTTATTTAATTTTGTTCGTGTCAAACAACTTTTAGAAGTCTTAGTTTGTTAGCTACGTCATCACGTGACCACGTGATTAGTCCGAACGGAGCGACCACGTTGAAAACTCCGGGTATTTCAGCTGAAGTCATAAAAACTCTCGCTTATATGAACAAAAATACACAGTTTGGAGTGATCACGTGAGCGTGGAGTAGTTTTACGATTTATGAACACGCTTCAAAGATTTTATTTAATTTTGTTCGTGTCAAACAACTTTTAGAAGTCTTAGTTTGTTAGATGTCATCACGTGACCACGTGATTAGTCCGAACGGAGCGACCACGTTGAAAACTCCATTTCAGCTGAAGTCATAAAAACTCTCGTTTACATGAACAAACATACACAGTTTGGAGTGATCACGTGGAGCGTGGAGTAGTTTTACGATTTATGAACACGCTTCAAAGATTTTATTTAATTTTGTTCGTGTCAAACAACTTTTAGAAGTCTTAGTTTGTTAGCCACGCCATCACGTGACCACGTGATTAGTCCGAACGGGTTTCTTTATTCATGTCAGTGGGTGTTTTTATCGCATTCAGCTTGAAATGGACTGTTTAACGTGGTCGTTGTACATTACTGACACTGTGTCAGACCGATAAACCTTTTCTCTCTCCATTTAAAGGAGAGTGGATGTGGTGGCCCTTATTTGATCTTATTCGCTTAGTAGTTCGGAGAACAGGGTATCAGTATCGCACACAGCGACCACGTTGAAAACTCCATTTCAGCTGAAGTCATAAAAACACCTTTTAAACAAAAAAAGAGACACAGTTTGGAGTGATCACGTGGAGCGTGGAGTAGTTTTACGATTTATGAACACGCTTCAAAGATTTTATTTAATTTTGTTCGTGTCAAACAACTTTTAGAAGTCTTAGTTTGTTAGCCACGTCATCACGTGACCACGTGATTAGTCCGAACGGAGTTTCTTTATTCATGTCAATGGGTGTTTTTATCGCATTCAGCTGGAAATGGACTGTTTAACGTGGTCGTTGTACATTACTGACTCTGTGTCACACCGATAAACCTTTTCTCTCTCCATTTAAAGGAGAGTGGATGTGGTGGCCCTTATTTGATCTTATTCGCTTAGTAATTCGGAGAACAGGGTATCAGTATCGCACAGCGACTACGTTGAAAACTCCATTTCAGCTGAAGTCATAAAAACACCCTTTTAAACAAAAAAAAGAGACACAGTTTGGAGTGATCACGTGAGCGTGTAGTTTTACGATTTATGAACACGCTTCAAAGATTTTATTTAATTTTGTTCGTGTCAAACAACTTTTAGAAGTCTTAGTTTGTTAGCTACGCCATCACGTGACCACGTGATTAGTCCGAACGAGCGACCACGCTGAAAACTCCATTTCAGCTGAAGTCATAAAAACTCTCGTTTACATGAACAAAAATACACAGTTTGGAGTGATCACGTGGAGCGTGGAGTAGTTTTACGATTTATGAACACGCTTCAAAGATTTTATTTAATTTTGTTCGTGTCAAACAACTTTTAGAAGTCTTAGTTTGTTAGCCACGCCATCACGTGACCACGTGATTAGTCCGAACGAAGTTTCTTTATTCCTGTCAATGGGTGTTTTTATCGCGTTCAGCTTGGAATGGACTGTTTAACGTGGTCGTTGTACATTACTGACACTTTGTGTCAGACCGATAAACCTTTTCTCTCTCATTTAAAGGAGAGTGGATGTGGTGGCCCTTATTTGATCTTATTCGCTTAGTAATTCGGAGAACAGGGTATCAGTATCGCACAGCTAACACGTTGAAAAACTCCATTTCAGCTAAAGTCATAAAAACACCCTTTTAAAGCAAAAAGAGACACAGTTTGGAGTGATCACGTGGGAGTAGTTTTACGATTTATGAACACGCTTCAAAGATTTTATTTAATTTTGTTCGTGTCAAACAACTTTTAGAAGTCTTAGTTTGTTAGCCACGCCATCACGTGACCACGTGATTAGTCCGAACGGAGCTTTACCACGTTGAAAACTCCATTTCAGCTGAAGTCATAAAACTCTCGTTTACATGAACAAAAATACACAGTTTGGAGTGATCACGTGGAGCGTGGAGTAGTTTTACGATTTATGAACACGCTTCAAAGATTTTATTTAATTTTGTTCGTGGCCAAACAACTTTTAGAAGTCTTAGTTTGTTAGCTACGTCATCACGTGACCACGTGATTAGTCCGAACGAAGTTTCTTTATTCATGTCAATGGGTGTTTTTATCGCGTTCAGCTGGGAATGGACTGTTTAACGTGGTCGTTGTATTATTACTGACACTTTGTGTCAGACCGATAAACCTTTTCTCTCTCCATTTAAAGGAGAGTGGATGTGGTGGCCCTTATTTGATCTTATTCGCTTAGTAATTCGGAGAACAGGGTATCAGTATCGCACAGCGACCACGTTGAAAACTCCATTTCAGCTGAAGTCATAAAAACACCCTTTTAAACAAAAAAAAAGACACAGTTTGGAGTGATCACGTGAGTGGAGTTTTTACGATTTATGAACACGCTTCAAAGATTTTATTTAATTTTGTTCGTGTCAAACAACTTTTAGAAGTCTTAGTTTGTTAGCCACGTCATCACGTGACCACGTGATTAGTCCGAACGAGCGACCACGCTGAAAACTCCATTTCAGCTGAAGTCATAAAAACTCTCGCTTATATGAACAAAAATACACAGTTTGGAGTGATCACGTGGAGCGTGGAGTAGTTTTACGATTTATGAACACGCTTCAAAGATTTTATTTAATTTTGTTCGTGTCAAACAACTTTTAGAAGTCTTAGTTTGTTAGCCACGTCATCACGTGACCACGTGATTAGTCCGAACGAAGTTTCTTTATTCATGTCAATGGGTGTTTTTATCGCGTTCAGCTGGAAATGGACTGTTTAACGTGGTCGTTGTACATTACTGACACTTTGTGTCAGACCGATAAACCTTTTCTCTCATTTAAAGGAGAGTGGATGTGGTGGCCCTTATTTGATCTTATTCGCTTAGTAGTTCGGAGAACAGGGTATCAGTATCGCAGAGCGACCACGTTGAAAACTCCATTTCAGCTGAAGTCATAAAAACACCCTTTTAAACAAAAAAAAGACACAGTTTGGAGTGATCACGTGGAGCGTGGAGTAGTTTTACGATTTATGAACACGCTTCAAAGATTTTATTTAACTTTGTTCGTGTCAAACAACTTTTAGAAGTCTTAGTTTGTTAGCTACGTCATCACGTGACCACGTGATTAGTCCGAACGGGTTTCTTTATTCATGTCAATGGGTGTTTTATCGCGTTCAGCTGGGAATGGACTGTTTAACGTGGTCGTTAGGACATTACTGACACTTTGTGTCAGACCGATAAACCTTTTTTTCTCCATTTAAAGGAGAGTGGATGTAGTGGCCTCTATTTGATCTTATTCGCTTAGTAATTCGGAGAACAGGGTATCAGTATCGCACAGCGACACACGTTGAAAACTCCATTTCAGCTGAAGTCATAAAAACACCCTTTTAAACAAAAAAAAAGAGACACAGTTTGGAGCGATCACGTGGAGCGTGGAGTAGTTTTACGATTTATGAACACGCTTCAAAGATTTTATTTAATTTTGTTCGTGTCAAACAACTTTTAGAAGTCTTAGTTTGTTAGCTACGTCATCACGTGACCACGTGATTAGTCCGAACGAAGTTTCTTTATTCATGTCAATGGGTGTTTTTATCGCGTTCAGCTGGGAATGGACTGTTTAACGTGGTCGTTAGTACATTACTGACACTTTGTGTCAGACCGATAAACCTTTTCTCTCTCCATTTAAAGGAGAGTGGATGTAGTGGCCCTTATTTGATCTTATTCGCTTAGTAATTCGGAGAACAGGGTATCAGTATCGCACAGCGACCACGTTGAAAACTCCATTTCAGCTGAAGTCATAAAAACACCCTTTAAACAAAAAAAGACACACAGTTTGGAGTGATCACGTGGAGTAGTTTTACGATTTATGAACACGCTTCAAAGATTTTATTTAATTTTGTTCGTGTCAAACAACTTTAGAAGTCTTAGTTTGTTAGCCACGCCATCACGTGACCACGTGATTAGTCCGAACGGAGCTTTACTCACGTTGAAAACTCCATTTCAGCTGAAGTCATAAAAACTCGCTTTTAAATGAACAAAAATACACAGTTTGGAGTGATCACGTGGAGCGTGGAGTAGTTTTACGACGATTTATGAACACACTTCAAAGATTTTATTTAATTTTGTTCGTGTCAAACAACTTTTAGAAGTCTTAGTTTGTTAGCCACGCCATCACGTGACCACGCATTAGTCCGAACGTAAGTTTCTTTAATCATGTCAATGGGTGTTTTTATCGCGCTCAGCTGGAAATGGACTGTTTAACGTGGTCGTTGTATGAACACTGACACTGTGTCAGACCGATAAACCTTTTCTCTCCATTTAAAGGAGAGTGGATGTAGTGGCCCTTATTTGATCTTATTCGCTTAGTAGTTCGGAGAACAGGGTATCAGTATCGCAGAGCGACCACGCTGAAAACTCCATTTCAGCTGAAGTCATAAAAACACCCTTTTAACAAAAAAAAAGAGACACAGTTTGGAGTGATCACGTGGAGCGTGGAGTAGTTTTACGATTTATGAACACGCTTTAAAGATTTTATTTAATTTTGTTCGTGGCCAAACAACTTTTAGAAGTCTTAGTTTGTTAGTTACGCCATCACGTGACCACGTGATTAGTCCGAACGGAAGTTTCTTTATTCATGTCAATGGGTGTTTTTATCGCTGTTCAGCTGGGAATGGACTGTTTAACGTGGTCGTTAGTACATTACTGACACTTTGTGTCAGACCGATAAACCTTTTTCTCTCTCCATTTAAAGGAGAGTGGATGTAGTGGCCCTTATTTGATCTTATTCGCTTAGTAATTGGAGAACAGGGTATCAGTATCGCACAGCGACCACGTTGAAAACTCCATTTCAGCTGAAGTCATAAAAACACCCTTTAAACAAAAAAAGAGACACAGTTTGGAGTGATCACGTGAGCGTGGAGTAGTTTTACGATTTATGAACACGCTTCAAAGATTTTATTTAATTTTGTTCGTGTCAAACAACTTTTAGAAGTCTTAGTTTGTTAGCTACGTCATCACGTGACCACGTGATTAGTCCGAACGAAGTTTCTTTATTCATGTCAATGGGTGTTTTTATCGCATTCAGCTGGAAATGGACTGTTTAACGTGGTCGTTAGTACAATACTGACACTTTGTGTCAGACCGATAAACCTTTTCTCTCATTTAAAGGAGAGTGGATGTGGTGGCCCTTATTTGATCTTATTCGCTTAGTAATTCGGAGAACAGGGTATCAGTATCGCACAGCGACCACATTGAAAATCACATTTCAGCTGAAGTCATAAAAACACCCTTTTTAACAAAAAAAGAGACACAGTTTGGAGTGATCACGTGGAGCGTGGAGTAATTTTACGATTTATGAACACGCTTCAAAGATTTTATTTAATTTTGTTCGAGTCAAACAACTTTTAGAAGTCTTAGTTTGTTAGCCACGTCATCACGTGACCACGTGATTAGTCCGAACGAAGTTTCTTTATTCATGTCAATGGGTGTTTTTATCGCGTTCAGCTGGAAATGGAGTGTTTAACGTGGTCGTTGTACATTACTGACACTGTGTCAGACCGATAAACCTTTTCTATCTCCATTTAAAGGAGAGTGGATGTGGTGGACCTTATTTGATCTTATTCGCTTAGTAGTTCGGAGAACAGGGTATCAGTATCGCACAGCGACCACGTTTGAAAACTCCATTTCAGCGAAAGTCATAAAAACTCTCGTTTACATGAACAAAAAGACACAGTTTGGAGTGATCGCGTTGAGCGTGGAGTAGTTTTACGATTTATGAACACGCTTCAAAGATTTTATTTAATTTTGTTCGTGTCAAACAACTTTTAGAAGTCTTAGTTTGTTAGCTTACGCCATCACGTGACCACGTGATTAGTCCGAACGGTTTCTTTATTCATGTCAATGGGTGTTTTTATCGCGTTCAGCTGGGAATGGACTGTTTAACGTGGTCGTTGTACATTACTGACACTCTGTCACACCGATAAACCTTTTCTCTCCATTTAAAGGAGAGTGGATGTGGTGGCCCTTATTTGATCTTATTCGCTTAGTAATTCGGAGAACAGGGTATCAGTATCGCACAGCGACCACGTTGAAAACTCCATTTCAGCTGAAGTCATAAAAACACCCTTTTAAACAAAAAAAGAGACACAGTTTGGAGTGATCACGTGAGTAGTTTTAATGATTTATGAACAGGCTTCAAAGATTTTATTTAATTTTGTTCGTGTCAAACAACTTTTAGAAGTCTTAGTTTGTTAGATACGCCATCATGTGACCACGTGATTAGTCTGAACGACGTAATTCTTTATTCATGTCAATAAGGGTGTTTTTATCGCGCTTCAGCTGGAAATGGACTGTTTAACGCGGTCGCTTAGTACATTACGATTCTATGTGTCAGACCGATAAACCTTTTCTCCATTTAAAGGAGAGTGGATGGGTGGCCCTTATTTGATCTTATTCGCTTTTAGTAAATTCGGAGAACAGGGTATCAGTATCGCACATGTACCACGCTTGAAAACTCCATTTCAGCTGAAGTCATAAAAACTCTCTTTTACATGAACAAAGAGACACAGTTTGGAGTGATCAGTGGAGCGTGGAGTAGTTTTAATGATTTATGAACACGCTTTCAAAGATTTTATTTAATTTTGTTCGTGTCAAACAACTTTTAGAAGTCTTAGTTTGTTTGACACGCCATCACGCGACTCACGTGATTAGTCCGAACGGAGTTTCTTTATTCGTGTCAATGGGTGTTTTTGTCGCTACTTCAGCTGAAAAGTGGACTGTTTAACGTGGTCGTTAGATACCACATTGACACTCGTGTCTCACCGATAAACCTTTTCTCCATTTAAAGCGAGAGTGGAGGGTGGACCTTATTTGATCTGATCCGCTAGTAGTTCGGAGAACAGTACTCAGTATCGCATAGCGCAATTAATCGCGAAAACCCATTTGGCTAAAGTCGATAAAAAACTCTCGTTTACATGAACAAAGAGACACAGTTTGGAGTGATCGCGTTGAGCGTGCGGAGTAGTTTTAGGATTTATGAACACGCTTCAAAGATTTAATTTAATTTGTTCGCAGTTCAACAATCTTTAGAAGTCTTAGTTGAGTTTGATTACCAAGCCAACACGAGATCACACGCGATTAGTCCGAACGGAGTTTCTTTATTCTTGTCAATGGGTGTTTTTTGTCGCTTTCAGCTTAAAATGGACAGCGGAGTCAATCAATCGGTTTTATTTATATAGCGCTTTAACAAATACAGGTTGCATCAAAGCACTGTACAGTATAATGACAGGGATGTATAATGACGTAGAGTGACCAATTTCTTATTAAATGCAGAGACGGTCTCTGTAATTGAATTCAACGATAGTCACTAGAAGTTAAGTGTCCCCCCAACCAAGCAAGCCAGAGGCGACAGCTGCAAAGGAAACAAAAACCCCATGCATACAGAATGGAGAAAAAAAAACCTTTGGGAGAAACTACAGACTCAGTTGGGGTCAGTTCTCTCTCTCTGACCGGGACGCCCAGCACTTAACTTCCAGTTCAATTTTAAACGCTGCTGTGTCAGGTAGTGTAAATGACTTAGTGTGTGTGTGTGTGTGTGTGTGTGTGTGTGCATCAGGATCTGTGATCTGTCGACGTAAGCATCTAGGTTTTCTGGTCTCTGATGAACATAATCTCTGGGTGCTGGGATCCACCATCTAGTCTGGATACAAACTGTGAAAACAGATTGAGAAAGAAACAGGACTAATATTACGTAGATGTTATTCTTTTTACGACGATGTCACAAGTACATCGTATTGTAGGAGTAGTGTTCCCCGGTTCCAGCAAATCTAAGTAATGCAGCCTAAAAATCCTTTTAACGATTTGAATAATAAAAGGTGTGTTGGTGTGTTATGTGTAGGCTAAGTTAAAAGATGTGTCTTTAATCTAGATTTAAACTGGCAGAGTGTGTCTGCTTCCCTGAACAGAGTTAGGGGAGATTGTTCCAGAGTTTAGGTGCTAGATAGGAAAAGATCTGCCGCCTGGCAGTTGATTTTGGATATTCTAGGTATTATCAAATGGCCAGAGTTTTGAGAACGTGCAGCGGACGTGCAGGACTATAATGTGATAAGAGCTCGCCAAGTATTGAGGAGCTAAACCATTCAGGGCTTTATAGGTAATTAATAAGATTTTTAAAATCTATTCGATGTTTGATAGGAGCCAGTGCAGTGTTGACAGAACTGGGCTAATATGATCATACTTCCTAGTTCTAGTAAGGACTCTGGCTGCTGCGCTTTGGACTAGCTGGGAAGTTTGTTTATTGCGCAGCAGAACAACCACCCAATAAAGCATTGCAATAATCCAACCTTGAGGTCATAAACGTATGAATTAATATTTCTGCATTAGAGGTTGAAAGCATAGGTCGTAATTTAGATATATTTTTAAGATGGAAAACGCAGTTTTACAGATGCTAGGAAACATGATTTTCAAAGGAAAGATTGCGGTCAAACAGCACACCTAGGTTCCTAACTGATGATGAAGACTAACAGAGCAGCCATCAAGTGATAGGCTGTGTTCTAGATTATTATATGTGGGGGTTTTTAGGTCCAATTATTAGCACCTCTGTTTTTTCAGAATTTAACATTAAGAAGTTACTCATCATCCAGCTTTTTATATCGACTATGCATTCTGTTAGATTCTCAATTTGGTGTATCAACAGGCTGCGCTGAAATATAGAGCTGAGTATCATCAGCATAGCAGTGAAAGCTAACACCATGACTCCTGATAATATCATCTCCCAGAGGTAACATGTAAAGGTTGAAAAGTAACGGTCCTAGCACTGAGCCTTGAGGAACTCCATATTTTTCACTTTGTGATCGATATGATACCTCCTCATTTAATGCCACAAACTGATAGCGGTCAGATAGATATGATGTAAACCATGCTAAGGCGCTCCTCTAATGCCAACATAGTTTTCAGTTCTATCCAAGAGAATGTTGTGATGGATAGTATCGAATGCTGCGCTAAGATCTAATAGCACTAATAATGAGATAAAACCACTGATCAGATGATAGAAGCAGGTCATTAGTAACCTAATGAGAGCAGTCTCAGTACTATGGTGACGGTCTAAAACCTGATTGGAAATCCTCACAGACACCATTTTTTTCTAAAAAGGAATACAGTTGTGAGGGGATACTACCTTTCTAGTATCTTTGACAGAAAAGGGAGATTAGATTGGTCTGTAATTTGATTAAGTCTTTGGGATCAAGATGTGGTTTTTAATGAGAGGTTTAATCCACAGCCAGTTTAAAGGTTTTGGGAACATATCCCAATGACAATGATGAATTAATAATGTTCAAAATAGGATCTATGACTTCTGAAGCAGATCTAATTAGTTTAGATGGAATAGGGTCTAATATACATGTTGCTGGTTTAGATGATTTAACATGTTTGTGGCAAGTCTTCTTCCCCATAATAGAGAAAGAGTGTGTAATTTTTCCTTAGGGATCTAAAGCTCATTATCTGATGTGAAACTGTAGTTGACGGCCGTATGTTATAATTTTATCTCCTGATGGTATCAATCTTAGAAGTAAAGAAATTCATGAACTCATTGTAGCTTATACTCTTGGGGCATATTAGCACCTGCTGATGCTTTATTTTGTTAATTTAGTCACTGTACTGAATAAATAATGTGGGGTTATGTTTCTGACAAATGTATATTATATTAAAAATGTATATTTTGGTTTTAAAAAAATATATTAAAAAAATGTTTTTTTATGTATTTGTTTAAAGTCATTATTTAACTCCCTTTGAAGACTTCCTAACTGTAAAATGTTTCCATCACTTAAATATTTTAAAAACTACGTAAGAACTGACAGAGAACGTTAAGAAGGGAACATTATAAGAAATAAATATTTTCTATAATGTAAATGATGGCAATTTCATCAAAATATACATCAGAATTATGTTATCTTTGAGGGGCTTGGCAGACATTTAGAGGACAACCTGCAGATTATTCTGTATAAAAACATCATAGTTACACAAGAAGCACGTGTCTTAGTGCAGCCAGGTCCGTAGGACGAGTTTGGAGCAGGACGGGCTGATTTATGTTCCACCATACAGGTCATAATGTTTATTGCTGCTCGCTGTTACGGAAATGAAAGCAGGTGGTGGTAGTGGTAGGCAGGTGTGTGTGTAGTGTGTGTGTGTGTGTGATTTGTGCTGTAAGGTGTACAGTGCCTGGGCGGGATCATTCTGTATACAAGCTTTCATTCAATACTTATTCTAGATTGTTGTAAAACTAATCAGAACAAGAAAAGAACTTCACACACACACACACACACACACACACACACACATGCCGCATTACGCCACACACACACACACACACCATCTGCACACTGCTTTAATGCATCTGTGAGAATCAGGCTTATAAAATACACTTTTAAAACAACTCATTAAAAATCTTAAAAGCGCCATCAAATTATTTTGATCGATTAATATATCAAGAATAATCTTTATCAGCATTGTGCAACATATAAACCTATATATAACTAAATATTTATGCAAAGATGTTATTTTTATTTTTGCCTGTCAATTTTGTCAATACACTTTATTGAACCTCCCTTTTGTGTTATTTTTATTATCAAAATGCCTGTTTTTTTTATTTTTATTAAACGTACGCACTATTAATAGTCTGTATTGTACTGAATATAAACCATGAGTTCAGCTAAAGCAGTTAGTTTTATCTTATTTTTTACTTTGTTGTATTTTAGTTTATTTTAATTCATTTATTTTTTTAATTCTATTTCTGTTTCATTTGATTTAACTCCCAGTGTTTATTTTCATTTTACGAAAATTATCTCGATTTATTTCTTGACGCCAGTTGTTGTTGTAAGCCATTACACGCAGACGCTTGAGGCCAGAACCCTCTCTGCGCGTATTGTTGAGCACAATTTCATCTCCAGAATGTAATAACTTGAAATGATATGGATTGCATTTTTACGCTGGTCAGCTTCCGGAATTAAGATAAAACACGGACAATTGTTAGGTTTGAGAAATGAATGCTGTCTGTCACATTCCAACATAACTCACCCAGGGCGTAAAAGATGCCTGTTGCCGCCTGTGTTTCTGTGCTCTGTGTCTGATTTATGAGATCTCGCCAGATCTTCGCGCCTTTCGTCGCCTTCGGTGTCAAATTCCGTGATCCATAAAACATCGCAAGAACTAAATGCATTAAAACTGTGGAGAAGAATTAAAATGCAACGCTGAGCAGTGCTTGTGTATGGAAACTGGCCGGAGATCCTAGTAGCTGGAATCTGTGTTGTTGGAGCTGCTGTAAGCTCTGACGCAGGTGACTCTCTGTTTCAGCTGCAGACAGAAACTCCATCTCAGTGCTGCTGTTTGTTGCTGGCTCTCAAGACAACACGCCAGCTCTCTTCTGTCAGGTCACACACTGTGAACATATCCGTCTTTTCTTGCTTTTATTTCTTGACAAATACAGTCAAAATTAGGGAAATATTGGCTACAGTTCAAAACACAGCTGCATTTTACGTGGAATTTCATGCTAATTTTTACGTGAACCTGTACTTTAGTTCCTGGGTGATTAAATCTGTATTTTGTAATGCTGTAAATTGTATCAAATTTACGTAGAAACAATACCCATTTATAATTGATTGATAATAATCATAAACGTGTAAAGGAGCAGTAAATCACTAGCATGGCTATGATTTCAAAGACTGGAGAATGATGATGAAAATGTAGCTGTGCTTCATACAAAATAAATTATATTTTAAACATCGTATCTACAGAGAAAACAGCTATCAAATCTCTAATAATAAGCTTAGAAATTTTTTATTGCAAATCTGTGCAAAATCTTTTTTCTAGTTTTCAAGATGGTCATGAAAATATGATTGATGATTAAATACCCATTGTTTTATTTGATATATTTAATAAAACTAATACATACAAGCATATACATACATACATACATATTATTATTAATATTAGTATACACATACACACATAGACATATAGACATAGATATACATTACACATACATTATTATACATATTATTATTATTATTATTATTACATTATTGTATTATTACATATTGTTGATATATTATTATTATTATTATTATTATTATTATTATATTATTATATACATATTATTATCACACATTACACATTATTTTCGAGACACACACACAGACATTATTGTTATATTATTAATTACACCTTTACACATATACACACACATACTCATACAGTGTATTTTCACAGGTTGTTTGAGATATAAGGTTCAGAAGAGGGGAAATCAGTTTTTCCATAAGTTTTTTCTGTGTTTCTGTAATACAAACAGAATTCTACAGATCTGGATCAAATTATAAGTATAGAAACATAAGTCCTGTCACTCAGGTGTATATATGTATGTGTGTGTGAGGTATGGAGTGTGTGGAGTGAGTGATGTGTGGAGTGTATGTGTAAGTGTGAGTGTGTGTGTGTGTGTGTTTAAAGATGTGTATATAAAATGTGGAGTGAGTGTGTGTGTGCGTATGTGTAGCATGTATGTGTGTGTGAGTGTGTGTGAGTGTGTGTGTGTGTGTATGCCTGCACATGTGTGAGTGTGAGAGAGAGTGTGTGTGTGTGTGTGTGTGTGTATTGTTTTCTCAGCATATAACCTTCTTCTCTCTCTATACAGCTTGCATGTCTGGTCACGGTGGGCAGGTGTAGGACAAATAGAAACGCATTACACTGCAGGACGTCAGAACAGGTTGGGTCTACATTATGCCACGCGGCCACGCCACACACACACACACACACAAGGCCACAGCTGCAGACAATAATGGAGCTTTAACATTCATTCCCAGCTGATAGCTCTCCAAAAAACTAGCCAATTATCACCTACAGACAGATAGACAGATGATCTGTGTTAAAATGAGTTCCTAGCTGAACAACAGAGTCTGTTTACTGTCCTTCCCGACCATGATCGGGCACAATACACACACACAGCCACATACACACACACACACACACACACACACACACACACACACACACACACACACACGCGTGATGAATGCTGCGTGTGTGTCTCTACAGGAGGAGCGTGGCTTATTGAGCAGTTTGTTGTGAGATGCGAGCCGAGCTCCATGCTTTGTGTTCCTGGTTATCAGTCAAGCCACCGACAGGTGGTATACAGCGCCAGCGCACCTTCAACAACCATGGCGGACGGAGTGTGTGACGCCGTGAAAATACACATTGCTTTTCTCTGTGAATGTGTAAGCAAAGTAAGGCTTATTTCCTGTGGGATTTCTAGCATCATTATTTCAGTCTTTAGTAATACGTGGATCTTCAGAAATCAGAATAATATACTGATTTACTGATCAGGAAACGATATTACTTTTTTAAGTGAAAGTCCATGATGCATTTTATTTTTCAGGATATACATGATGATTGGAATGCAAAAGAAACAGCATTTATTTGAAATTAGAAATCATTGTGAATACGCCATATATGTCCTTCCTCTCACTTTGGAGCGATTTAAAGGAACAGTTCTACCCATAAATTGATTGGATTTTCTCTATCATCAGGTTGGTATTGGCGCCAGTGTCTCTGGCAATGGGGGCGAATGGGTGCCACTGGAATGAAATATCATGCAGCGGAGCGTGGGCTCCATCGGTTCACATCCAGAGAAGATGTTTGGGGGGGGTAGATCCCAGTAAAAAAGTGTTCTGTTCTAAATCAGAGAGAAATCTGCACGGATCAAGCAGTTTTAAAGCAAAATTTTGGTGTGAGAGATGTTTTTATCTGACGGCACACCCATTCACTTCCCATTACTCAGATATTCAGCTGAGGCACGCCTCTCCGGATCCGGCGAAGAAACATACTTCATTGGCAAAGTTAAGGCAATGATGCTCATTTTTGCATCTTTGCTGAATTGAAGCATGGCTCAGATGATCCTGGCGATTCCTGAGTCGATCTAAGATGAGCCGCGCTCGATCCTAAAGCCATGGTTTGAATGAAGATGGAGATGAAAGCTTGACCGATCGGAGCTGGGCTTGTTCTCAATGGCCTCAGTATAGGAAATAAAGGAAATGGAAATCATCACTGCACCAGATCTTGACCGCTTGATATTCGAGTATTGAGTTTCTCTCTGCCATCATCTTCATCTGTTTGTTCCTCATATGCGCTTCATCTCTCTATTTCATATTGTAGTTTATGATAGAATGGTGTATTATTCTAATAATCATAATTTTGATTTTATTAACCAGGTTTTGCCAGATATCTGGATGAATGGTTGTCAGTAGTCTGATGGGTTTGGAAAGATTTATTGGGCAGATTATAGTTTATTATTTCTGTTCAAAATGATCCTGGAATTGATATATGATAACATTAATATACAAACAGAGCTAAATAAATGATAAACTTAATTGGCAAGCTGATTATTAAAGAGAATGCTTATTATGTATTCTATATCACTGATTGTTATTTTTTTGTTTATTACTGTGAAGCTGTTTCAGAGTA
>NC_056712.1:3357142-3367142 GCF_018831695.1 Puntigrus tetrazona | reverse complement strand
ACACACACACACACACTACACACACACACACTTACACACTCACACTCACACACACACACACACACACATATACACACTACACACACACACAAGACAGATTAATACATATACATTGACATTACACACACTCTGCGCCACACATATACACACACACACACACACAATACTCTACAAGGCCACATATACACACACATTAATACACACACTCCACTCACCCACTCACACACACACACACAGACACATACAGACACAGACACAAATAAAACACATACACACACTCTTACACACACTGGCCACTGAAAACGCTCACACACACATATGGACTATAAATGTGCAAAAAGGCATGAATTACAGCTGTCTTTAAATTGTAGTTTTACTGTAAATCCACACATAACTGTTTGCAAGCTCTGTTCTGGGCTGATGGATGAGAAGCCGCTTTAATCTTGTGGTAGCTTATACGTGTGTGTTTGCTGCCCTCTGCTGGGTTCCTGCCTGGCTACACACACACACACACACACACATTCATTGACACACACACACACACAATACAGACAGAGCGCTGACGGAGTGTTTGTGTGTGTTTGTGTTTCAGAGATATCACTCATTTTCAGGCCATCGCTTATCCTGGAACACACACGGCCGCAACATCTTTGAGAGTGTTCTCAGAAAGGTCCGCTCTTTCTTCCTCGAGTCTGACTGAAACAGGAAATTCTCATCCTCCGGACCGTGATTGCCTTCAGCTTCTCTGTTTTTGCGGGATTGATCAGCGGATGCTGGATCTGGGATGAGAGATACCATCCTGGCTACGGACCTGGTCATCTACCTGAGTGGATCTTCTGCAAGGACCTGCAGAAGATGGCTGATGCAGTGAGACTCAGTCTACATGCTCGCCAATCAAAACCTACTATTGCTTTCTACAGAACAGCAAATGTATTTTAACATTAAAAATAATTTCACAGGAAATCACATAATCATACAGAATAAATATTTTTTAAACTCATGTTATTAAATAATATTTACATATTTAAATAATAAAATAACATTTAATATTTTGAATAATAATATTTGTATTTATTAAATAGTACAAAAATAAAAAAATGTAATTTGTTTTAAGTATTTTTTAAGTGAAATTAAATTTAAATAAAGTGTTATTCTTTAATAATACATAATAAAAATAAAATGGTCTAAACTGTTTTGTAACACGAAGCCAAGATCATGTCACAAATTTATAAATATTAATTAATTTTTGTAAAATATATATATATAATAATATTAAGTAAAATTCAATAATCGCTAATATTGAATGATTAAACACAATTAATCACACTAAAAATAAGTTTCTTGCCGTATAATGTATGTGTGCTGTGTGTATTTTTTATTTATAAATAAATACACATACAGAGCAAGGTTTTACAAAAATTTACATGTATATATTTTATATAATTTCTAGTGATGTAGAACTTAATGATTTTATATATTTTAATATGTAATACTTGCATATTTTTCTTAAATATATATATGCATGTGTGTATTTATATATATACATAACAAGAAGTACACTGTGGTAAATATTTATATTGTGTAAAATGTAAAATTATTTGATGTGATGAATCGCAATTAATCATTTTATTAAACTACATTAATAATTTTTGGAAATAAACATTAGCTGTAAAATGTAATTCATTTTATTTCATTTAGTTGAACTTAAAATAATAAAACTGTTTTAGCTTAATTAAATTGAAATAAATAAATAATATTAAATAAATAAATAAATATATATATATATATATATATATATATATATATATATATATATATATATGACTGGACATATATAAAAAGCTAAAAAAAAATTTGTGAATATTATTTAAAACTATTATGGTGTATGGCAGTAATACTAAAGTATATGAAATAAATACATGAACTGAAATGTATGAGGTGTTTACAGCTGCTGTGAGAAATTGTAAGGTGCCTGGTCTGACTTCTGAGTTCTGGAGTGTTTAGTGTCTGTAGCTGGTTTTAACCTTTGCGGAGTCAAACCCATCGCAGTCTGGCTGCAGCTCTCCTCATGCACCTCCTCCTGTGGATCTCTCAGACTAGACTATACTGGAAACCCACCAGGAAGATCATGTAGGTGTCCTGAAGCTCAAGCTCAGCAGTGAAACGCTGGCCATGCAAACCCTTCCTACCTCCCACATTTGTTTGCAGGAGCTGATCTATAAAGAGTTCTTCTAGGGGTGATCTGGTGAGGATTATTCTCTGTTGCTTCCATCAGAGATTTGCTCTCAGTATCTTTACAGCTGGATGCATTAGTAAAAGATTGAAAATAGAAATTGATGGTTATACTAATTGAATGCTTAAAAAAGTAAATAAATAAAAGTACCAGAACAATTATGTTAATGTCAAAATACAGAAATAACCATTTTAATTAGCAAATTAAAGTTTGATTCACCAAACAAATGTAGAAATGCATTACTTATTTGGTTTTTATAAATGGATGATTGACGACTGCGGTGTTCAGGAGAAGGCGATGTAATAGACCTATGAGATGATGGATCAGAGAAAGCTCAACATCCCTGGCAACCCAGATCAGCTTCATGGAGCATATCGCCATGCCAATATACAAGCTGTGAGAACTCTCCTGCTCCCATGCGTGGACGCTGAATGACCTTTTGCATTGATGTGTGGTTTATGATCGACAATATGTGTCTGAAACTGTTCAAAAATCTGGAATTCCGAGGGAGCAAAAATCTAAACACTGAGAAAATCTCTCCAGTTGTCTAAATAAAGTTCTCAGCGATGCATATTACTAATCAGGAAGTTTGATATATTCACTCTACTAAATATCTTCTACGTAACGTGATCTTTACTTAATATCCCAATGATTTTTGGCATAAAAGTAAAATGGATCATTCGACCTACAGTGTATTGCCGTCTTTTCCACAAACATACCTTTTAAGTGATGGTTTCTGTACATTTTCTAAATGCAACTTGGCTTTTTCAGGCTCCTGCAGGATCTTTCCCGCCGTCAGCTTCAGCTTTTCGAAAGCAGTGGCGTGGCGTAATCGTGAGCAGTGGGCCAAAGTGTCGATGTTCATTCATCCGCGCCTGCCGAAAACAACTCGCTGGACTTTCTGGACGGTGGAGTTTGAGCTGCTGCAGTCTCAGCGCGCCGGAGACGCACTCGCACCGCATGAACGCTGCCTGACGTGACACTGTGACAACACGTATCAATGACGCCGCTAGGCAAAGGTCATCGGGTTGATTGCGTCTAAAATTCCGAGTTACCGACGGCTTGAGGAAGGTTCGTTCCGCTTGCCGCTTATGGCGGAGACGTGGCTTTGGTGCCGAAGCAAGAACGATGGATGGTGCTACGCGTTTCAGTGGAGTGTGTACGTTACGCCGACATTTGACTGAAAAATGTAGATTCTCGACGCCCGTAGAATAGCAAACACTCGTTCTAAATTAATAATCATATTTCACTCTAAACAAATTTGGTTGAATGAATGCACAATTCGTAGCCAGGGGTTAACATTTAAAATCAGTGTTGGCATCAGTGTTACGCTTAGAACTCAGGAAGACTTCCGCTGCCTGGTGTAACAGCGCTGTTACTTCCTTTAAACTTGTAACAATTCCAGAAGCCTCGGTTCTAATTCTTAAAGCCTATACACTGGCTGCTTGCGTTACATTTTGTACAACTTGTAACACTTCTGGCTGCTCAAGGTAAATAGCGTTATGTTTTTAAACTTGCACAATTGTGCTTTTGTGGTTCTAATTTTAAAGCTTATATTGTAAATTCCTCTGCTGCTTGGTGTTACATTTTGTACAATTTGTAATAACTTAGCAGACTGTGCTACATTTCCTTTAGAACTTGTAATAATTCTGGAAGCTTCAGTGTTACATTTCCAAAACTGGTAACAATTCCACTATTCTGTCCAAGTATCTTTTTTAGAATATGTAATGATTCCAGCCCCTGATGTTACATTTTAAAACTTACTTGTAACCATTCTGGCAGCAAAGGATTCATTTTAGACAATTTAGAGCCCTGCAACATTTTCCTAGAAATTGTAACAATTACAGTAGCTGGTGTTACGTTTTTAGAGTTTAAGAATTTCCAGTTCTTGATGTTATGCATTTTTAAACTCGTGAAGATTTTCTAAATTTCCAGCAGTCCAATTGTTATATATTTTCCGAATGTGTTTTTCAGTGGTTCATTTGGTTGTGGTAGTTTGTTTAACACGGAAGCTACTGTTTTTTCAGCCCTCGGGCGGATACAAATTGCCAGACAAAAACAAATCTTTGGATAATTAATCTTTGTTTTCAACCTATTCGGCCCTCTTCAGATGCTGGGGTTCTCCCTGTTTATAGTTAGAAAATGCAACACCACAACATGTCTCCACTGCCGGTAAATCCCCAAACCCAAAGTAATCATCAAAAAATCTCTAGTCAGCGAGCATTTAGCTATCTGAGCGTGACGAGCGTTGAAACACGGACCCCCGGAGTCCCCGAGGCATCCGCTGGGTCTAGACGTGAGGAACTTTTCATGCAAGCTCTGTACATATAGCTGTGGTTTTTAAAGGGCTCCACGTCTCACATTTTCTCTTTTCTTAGGATGGTAGAACAAAAGGCCAAATGGATCTTGTTTTACAAAATGCTTGCGCTATTCTCTCTGAGGGACTGTGTAAAAAGAGATCTATGTATAAAACGACCGGTCATCTATGTGGCTGGGCTCCCAGCTTTTTCATGGATATAGAGATATCTATCTGCTGTGTACATGTGTGTTTGGTAACAGGTGTGACTGTACGTGCATTTGCCAAAATCTGCAAAGGACCACAAAACAGTGAGTGATGTCAGTTTAATATTAACTCCTCTACAAAAGCTAACCAAGAATAAAACTAAAACTCAAATCATAAGTGATTCAGTGTTTGTTTTTAAGACTCAATATACTGTAATTATAACATCAATTCAATGACCTTTACATTTTATTTAGCAATTTATTTTTCATTTATATATATATAGTGGCAGGTATTAGTGCTGGCCAAACAATTAAAATTAAATTGATGAAAAATTATTATTTGCATGGTGTGTATATTTATACGTACAGTGTATAAATACACACACATACAATATATATTCTGAAAATATTTTACATATAGGTATATGTATATATTGATATTCATATAATGTATATTATATATATAAATATATAAAATGTATCTATTATATAAACATGATATATTTTCTTAGATCTACATACATGCACGCAGTTTGTATTTCTGTATACATACACATACTATAATACAAATATATAATATATTTATAAACTTGTAATTAATCGTTTGACAGCATATATATATACATTAATGTCATAATGAAATATTATAATGTTATAAATGTATCCTGAAACATGTCTTCGTGGCGATTTTATTTTTTTTCGTTATATATTAATTCCAATTCCGTTTTTTGTTTTTGCTGTTGTTGCTTTTGACCCCTGTGAATCCCGTACTGATGTTTGGATGTAAAATCTCCAGTTCAATTCAGAGCTAACGCAAAACACAAGAGTTTAACCCACTGTCGCATCGCCAGAGATCCAAATACGAACCTTCACTTTCACGAGCTGTTTATCTGATATATTTATGATAATTCATCAGTCCAGTGTTATAGTTACAGAAAGTTATAAAATAAAAGGTGACTATGGAGATTGAATGGATTTCTGGTTTTGAACATTTAATTTTTTTAACAATTTCTGCTGTATTTGAAAAATACATTATTATTATTATTAATATTAATATTATTATATACACACATTAATATTATTACACACACACACACATTATTATAGCTGGTTGGCAGTCAACTTTAAATAATTTTAAATGTTTTCTATAAAGCCTTATTTCTCCATGTATTTTAAGTTAATAATGATTATTACAGATATGATGCTATTGTTTTCTTTGTGCACAAGTGGTTTTTATGTCAGCTTCATGTATATAACATGTATTTCTAAATTATTAGTTTTATAATAATAATTTTGATTTAATGAATCTATTTTCTGGTATTTGTACGTTTGTACCTGTAGGTGAGCAGTAAGCGACATTGTTTTTCTTTGTTTGGAATAAAACGTTCTGTGTATCTTTTTATGGTAGGACGCCTCTGAAGACGGTTTTTCCTAATGACTGAACTAGTTTTGGTTTATGATTAACGAGAACACTGGATTTGTAGCATATATGGATTCATTATTTGCTTGAGGTCACAGATCTGAGCCTGAAGAATAGGAATTATTTCTTCGTGGTTTGACAAAACAATCAATGAAAGATTTAATGTTTTACAATAAAGTTTTATTTCTTTAACTACACTGCTAATATGAAAATGATCAATATTCTGAACATTTGAGAGTCTAATTTTAAAACGTATATAGCTAGGTTCAATACCAACATTTAAATAAAAGACTTGAAGCATAAAAGTAATTAAAAAATAATAAAATTGGTGTTGTTGTTATTATTTGCACATTAAAACTGATATTGACAATAATGCACTGACTCAGTAATTAATGTGAAATTTACCTGGCACTTCTTAAAAACTTGATTGTCATACTTTAAGACTAAAATGTACAAAACGAAAATGCAAAACCATTTTACAAAAAATTTATGACATCTGCAATTTATTTAATAAGCTTCTCAATATTAGTTAATTAACTACACTTAAAAAAATATGTTAAATCCATCTTATTGAAAATTAAGTAGCAAATATTTCGAAGTGGAAAGATTGAAATATTTTCTGTAAAACGCTATAATATTGTTTTTATTAAAATTGTTTTAAAATGCAATTAATGATACAGAATTTTATTGTAACGCTTATGTTTAAAATCAAGTATTCCTTAAATTCACGCACACACGAACGCTGATTTTATTAACAAAATGCTTAAAAAATAGCTTGAGTAACCATAAGATACTGTTAATGAATGAGACTTCTACTGTAAAGTGTCTGAATTAAGGGCGTGAGAAAGTTCTGTTTGTTAAGTTGATTTTGGAGTGTAGATACTGTACAGACTATTGATCATCAGTCAAAATATAAATTATAAATAAAAGTGTTTATTCAAATAAACTCTGCGCCTTAGTCAAAGAAGCAGGATCACAAATAAACAATTTGTTTTTATTCAGTACAAAAAATAAATATTTCGTGATATCTAAGTAATTTCTCCTCACACACACACACACATCACGTCACACACACACACAATCACAAATAAAATCACTACTTAATTCTAATTAAATCATCATATGTAGTTTTAATGTATAATATTCAATGGGCCAACTGGCACTTCACTGCCATGGAAACTACAATAGAATGAGACTGCCAACAGAGATATGAAAATAATATATATTGCTAGACTGAATAAAATCATTGCTGGAATCTTTGGAATGTTGGAAAGATCATAAACTTAAAATACAGAGTTTAAAAATTAGTTTAAAAGTAACAGCTTTACAATAAGAGCTCCTATTTGCTAACATGAAGTAACGTCTTTAGATTAATATGAACTGAAGGAAATGAAAAATATTTTTAAATGGATAAGTTTGGAAAAAAAAAAATAAATTAGGATCAAATGTTTTATGTGTTGTTTCATGTTATATATATATATGTGTGTGTGTGTGTGTGTCAATGTGTGTGCTAATGTGTGTATGTTACTGTATATATATTTATTTATGTGGTATGTATATGCATGTATGTATGTATGTATGCATGCATGTATGTGTGTGTGTGTGTATGTGTATGTATATATATATGTATATATATGTATGTATAATTTTGTAGAGTATGTAGAGGCTGGAGCTGTTCTTGTCTGCTGGAGAGGTTGGTTTGTTTGTAGCTCCGTGTAGCTTCTCGCTTCAATTTATCACCTCTTCTCTAGCGATCAAATATCATTTAATTGTCTACATACCGCTGATACTATCTATCAACCTAATCTAACTAATTCGACTGCTGTTAGTTAAGCGCTCGCTTTAATCTAAAACTGTGTGAGTTAGTACTGGCAGCTGATTCACTTTTGCCCTGTATACGTGTTTTCTAAGCGCCTAGCTGCAGTTTCTTTTCCGCTCCTTTCATTTGTTCTCGCTCTCTCCTTCGCTCCGTTTTCATGCTCGTTAAATAAGAGTGGTAAGTGAATCTTCATAACTTTACGCAGTGAGTAAATGGCTTCTCCTGCATCGTCACTTTGCATTATCTGTCTGGCGTCAGCGATCAGATTCACGTGATAAATGCAGGAAATCAAGTTAGGCTGACAGAGAAGGTTTGACTAGAGACACGATCCAAACTTTAATTGAGGACAGTAAGTAATGCGCTGTAGATACGGCTTTACTTTCGCTTACTTCAGTACAGTAAATCATGGCTACTGTTCGCCTAGCTTCAGAAATCCCCGGGCAGCAGGGGCACCATGGGACTGGAGGCGGGCTAGTCGCGGGTCAAAACACTGCTCATCCGCCTGGACAGAATACCAAACAGCAGTTCTCTCGACTCAGTGACGCACCCACCGAGAAACCTGATCAAAGTGGGCTCTAGTAATTGATCTTGTATTGTACTCGAACATGAAAATAGAGACACCAGCCACCGAGGCTCAATGCTTACTGGGGAGCGAGTGCCGCCTGACATCTTGTCAATTCGTGGTGCGTTGGCTATCACAAACGAATTTGTAAGATTGTTATTCACATCGACGCATGATGTTCGACTTACGGCCGGAGAGGCAATCTAAAAATACATTAAAGAGGAATCTGGTAAGCACGGCGTCGGATAAATGTAATCTGCTCTGGTCCTCCCCTGCTACTGGGTGATGAGATTCACGCGTAGATTGTTGGTCTCATGGCTGATGTCTAAGTGGTGCCCGTGAGAACAACATAGGCTTTATAGACAATTGGATGAGTCTTCCTTGGGGTGACCTCACCTGTTGAAGAAATGACCCTCATCCTCCTGGTGGTGCTGCTCTTTCTATCTTATGAAATATGTGATATAGTCTAGGAGGTCCAACTTGACTAACTAGGTGCCTAGACCGGCTAAACTGACTGTCTGCCACCCGCCCCACGTCATGAAGGCAGCACCCTCAGCACACAGAGACTTTTCAACCAGATATCATACTATAGAGACTGTGTGTCTGTTCCTCTGTATTAGAAGGGCTTTGCTATAACTCATTTGAAGTTTCAGCTGTATGTTATTATCTACAGAATCATGTGCAGTGATAAATCTTCTGTCATGTTTGTACTGGGCTACTGTACATGCGCTACCAGGTGACAGGAACAGATTTCATCAAAGAATCTGCTGATTTTCTAACTGGAGTTAGTACTGGCCAGATAAAGTCTTAATTGCTGCGATTTTAATATCTATATGCTGATAATGAAAAAGACTCCATTAGGACTGCTTTCTTTAGACAATCTGAACTCTGTTAGTTAGATAACACACTTCTCTGACCTACTCATTGTCGCAATCATACTCTAGATCTAATACTGCTACATGGTAATGTAGATGTTAAAATGGCTAAAGAAGTTCTGGGTACAAAGTGATGAGCATTTCAGATCACTATCTAGTCTTGTGTGAATTCCTGTATAGTTAACTGTAAACTCTGCACTTTATTACAAGTATGGTAGAAACCATCACTTCCACCATTAAAAGAGCTTCTTATATATATATATAATGGGCAAAGGGCTGTATGTATGTATATGTGAGCATGTATGTATGTATGTGCAGTCAGATACACAGCATGTATGTATGTGGAGTGTATGTATAAATATGTATGTATGTGTAAAGTGTATGTATGTGAGACATGTGTATATATGGCTGTGTGTGTTATATGTAATGTATGTATATGTGTATGTGTATGTATGTGTATGTATGTATGTATGTATGTGTGATTTATATGTATGTGTATGTGTGTATATATATATATGTATGTATGTATGTGTATTGCATGTCTGTATATATGTATGTATATATATGTATGTAATGATGTATGTGTGTA
>NC_056712.1:3296441-3354542 GCF_018831695.1 Puntigrus tetrazona | reverse complement strand
AGTTTTGACATTGAGATTCAGTACTTATTCGAAACTTACTTATGGTCCGAAAATGGACTCCGGGGCATATTGAAACTGTGACTGGACCCCTTTCTTATAAAGTCTGTGGTTGGGTGATACCAGTGGGTACGAAGACATGTGATCAAATTCATGGCCAACAGAAATTCTTTGCAAAACACATCAGAAGAGGAGAAGGGATTGTAAATTCCCCGATTTTGACATTCTGAATACTCAACACCAACACCAACACCCAGTCTCCAAAAAGAGTCTGAGGGACAGGTGTGCAGCGAAAGAAATTTTCTAGTACAACTCTGTGGGCTCAGTAAATATTTCCTCTCCAGAGAACTCTCTCAACTCTCTGAGATAACAAATAGTAATGAACCAACCTTACTTAGTCCCCATGCAAAGTGGTAATGATGAGACGATCACAAAGAAATCCAGGAGAGATTGCCCATTTATTTAAAAAGACTATGAACTGAAGTAAAGGAAGAACAGTGGGTATAATATGATGTTTTTGTATCTGCAACAGTTGTGATGGGATTATGTATTTCAGCTGGAAGTCATAAAAACTCTTTAAATGAAAAAAAGACACAGTTTGGAGTGATCACGTTGAGCGTGGAGTAGTTTTACGATTTATGAACACGCTTCAAAGATTTTATTTAATTTTGTTCGTGTCAAACAACTTTTAGAAAAGATTTTATTTAATTTTGTTCGTGTCAAACAACTTTTAGAAGTCTTAGTTTGTTAGCTACGCCATCACGTGACCACGTGATTAGTCCGAACGAAGTTTCTTTATTCATGTCAATGGGTGTTTTTATCGCTCAGCTGGGAATGGACTGTTTAACGTGGTCGTTGTACATTACTGACACTTTGTGTCAGACCGATAAACCTTTTCTCTCCATTTAAAGGAGAGTGGATGTGGTGGCCCTTATTTGATCTTATTCGCTTAGTAATTCGGAGAACAGGGTATCAGTATCGCACAGCGACCACGTTGAAAACTCCATTTCAGCTGAAGTCATAAAAACACCCTTTAAACAAAAAAAGAGACACAGTTTGGAGTGATCACGTGGAGCGTGGAGTAGTTTTACGATTTATGAACACGCTTCAAAGATTTTATTTAATTTTGTTCGTGTCAAACAACTTTTAGAAGTCTTAGTTTGTTAGCTACGCCATCACGTGACCACGTGATTAGTCCGAACGGGTTTCTTTATTCATGTCAATGGGTGTTTTTATCGCGCTCAGCTGGGAAATGGACTGTTTAACGTGGTCGTTGTACATTACTGACACTTTGTGTCAGACCGATAAACCTTTTCTCTCTCCATTTAAAGGAGAGTGGATGTGGTGGCCCTTATTTGATCTTATTCGCTTAGTAATTCGGAGAACAGGGTATCAGTATCGCACAGCGACCACGTTGAAAACTCCATTTCAGCTGAAGTCATAAAAACACCCTTTAAACAAAAAGAAGAGACACAGTTTGGAGTGATCACGTGGAGCGTGGAGTAGTTTTACGATTTTTGATTTATGAACACGCTTCAAAGATTTTATTTAATTTTGTTCGTGTCAAACAACTTTTAGAAGTCTTAGTTTGTTAGCTTACGCCATCACGTGACCACGTGATTAGTCCGAACGGTTTCTTTATTCATGTCAATGGGTGTTTTTATCGCGCTCAGCTGCTGGAAATGGACTGTTTAACGTGGTCGTTGTACATTACTGACACTTTGTGTCAGACCGATAAACCTTTTCTCTCCATTTAAAGGAGAGTGGATGTGGTGGCCCTTATTTGATCTTATTCGCTTAGTAATTCGAGAACAGGGTATCAGTATCGCACAGCGACCACGTTGAAAACTCCATTTCAGCTGAAGTCATAAAAACTCTTGCTTAACAAAAAAAAGACACAGTTTGGAGTGATCACGTGGAGCGTGGAGTAGTTTTACGATTTATGAACACGCTTCAAAGATTTTATTTAATTTTGTTCGTGTCAAACAACTTTTAGAAGTCTTAGTTTGTTAGCTACGCCATCACGTGACCACGTGATTAGTCCGAACGGGCTTCTTTATTCATGTCAATGGGTGTTTTTATCGCTCTCAGCTGGAAATGGACTGTTTAACGTGGTCGTTGTACATTACTGACACTTTGTGTCAGACCGATAAACCTTTTCTCTCTCCATTTAAAGGAGAGTGGATGTGGTGGCCCTTATTTGATCTTATTCGCTAGTAATTCGGAGAACAGGGTATCAGTATCGCACAGCGACCACGTTGAAAACTCCATTTCAGCTGAAGTCATAAAACACCCTTTTAAATGAAAAAAGAGACACAGTTTGGAGTGATCACGTGGAGCGTGGAGTAGTTTTACGATTTATGAACACGCTTCAAAGATTTTATTTAATTTTGTTCGTGTCAAACAACTTTTAGAAGTCTTAGTTTGTTAGCCACGTCATCACGTGACCACGTGATTAGTCCGAACGAAGTTTCTTTATTCATGTCAATGGGTGTTTTTATCGCGCTCAGCTGGAAAAGGACTGTTTAACGTGGTCGTTGTACATTACTGACACTTTGTGTCAGACCGATAAACCTTTTCTCTCCATTTAAAGGAGAGTGGATGTGGTGGCCCTTATTTGATCTTATTCGCTTAGTAATTCGGAGAACAGGGTATCAGTATCGCACAGCGACCACGTTGAAAACTCCATTTCAGCTGAAGTCATAAAAACACCCTTTTAAACAAAAAAAAGAGACACAGTTTGGAGTGATCACGTTGAGCGTGGAGTAGTTTTACGATTTATGAACACGCTTCAAAGATTTTATTTAATTTTGTTCGTGTCAAACAACTTTAGAAGTCTTAGTTTGTTAGATGTCATCACGTGACCACGTGATTAGTCCGAACGGAGCGACCGCTGCTCAGCTGGAAATGAAAACGTGGTCATTTCAGCTGAAGTCATAAAAACTCTCCATTTAAAGGAGAGTGGAAATGGCCCTTATTTGATCTTATTCGCAGTTTGGAGGGTGATCACGCTGAGCGTGGAGTTTCAGTTTTAAAACGATTTATGAACACGCTTCAAAGATTTTTATTTAATTTTGTTCGTGTCAAACAACTTTTAGAAGTCTTAGTTTGTTAGCCACGTCATCACGTGACCACGTGATTAGTCCGAACGAAGTTTCTTTATTCATGTCAATGGGTGTTTTTATCGCGTTCAGCTGGGAATGGACTGTTTAACGTGGTCGTTAGGGCATTACTGACACTTTGTGTCAGACCGATAAACCTTTTTTCTCTCCATTTAAAGGAGAGTGGATGTGGTGGTCTTAGTTTGATCTTATTCGCTTAGTAATTCGGAGAACAGGGTATCAGTATCGCACAGCGACCACGTTGAAAACTCCATTTCAGCTGAAGTCATAAAAACCCTTTTAAACAAAAAAAGAGACACAGTTTGGAGTGATCACGTTGAGCGTGGAGTAGTTTTACGATTTATGAACACGCTTCAAAGATTTTATTTAATTTTGTTCGTGTCAAACAACTTTTAGAAGTCTTAGTTTGTTAGCTACGTCATCACGTGACCACGTGATTAGTCCGAACAGAGCGACCATCGCGTTGAACGTGGTGAAAACTCCATTTCAGCTGAAGTCATAAAAACTCGCTTATCATGAAGAAAAAGACACAGTTTGGAGTGATCAAGTCATGAGCGTGGAGTAGTTTGGAGGATCACGATTTATGAACACGCTTTCAAAGATTTTATTTTTAATTTTGTTCGTGTCAAACAACTTTTAGAAGTCTTAGTTTGTTAGCTACGTCATCACGTGACCACGTGATTAGTCCGAACGAAGTTTCTTTATTCATGTCAATGGGTGTTTTTATCGCGCTTCAGCTGGGAATGGACTGTTTAACGTGGTCGTTAGTACATTACTGACACTTTGTGTCAGACCGATAAACCTTTTCTCTCCATTTAAAGGAGAGTGGATGTGGTGGCCCTTATTTGATCTTATTCGCTTAGTAATTCGGAGAACAGGGTATCAGTATCGCACAGCGACCACGTTGAAAACTCCATTTCAGCTGAAGTCATAAAACACCCTTTAAACAAAAAAAGACACAGTTTGGAGTGATCACGTGGAGCGTGGAGTAGTTTTACGATTTATGAACACGCTTCAAAGATTTTATTTAATTTTGTTCGTGTCAAACAACTTTTAGAAGTCTTAGTTTGTTAGACACGTCATCACGTGACCACGTGATTAGTCCGAACGGAGCTTTATTCACGTTGAAAACTCCATTTCAGCTGAAGTCATAAAAACTCTCTGTTTACATGAACAAAAATACACAGTTTGGAGTGATCACGTAAAGAGCGTGGAGTAGTTTTACGATTTATGAACACGCTTATCAAAGATTTTATTTAATTTTGTTCGTGTCAAAAACAACTTTTAGAAGTCTTAGTTTGTTAGCGTGGAGTAGCCATCACGTGACCACGTGATTAGTCCGAACGGAAGTTTCTTTATTCATGTCAATGGGTGTTTTTATCGCTGTTTTTAGCTGGAAAAATGGACTGTTTAACGTGGTCGTTAGTACATTACTGACACTTTGTGTCAGACCGATAAACCTTTTCTCTCCATTTAAAGGAGAGTGGATGTGGTGGCCCTTATTTGATCTTATTCGCTTAGTAATTCGGAGAACAGGGTATCAGTATCGCACAGCGACCACGTTGAAAACTCCATTTCAGCTGAAGTCATAAAAACACCCTTTTTATGAAAAAAAGAGACACAGTTTGGAGTGATCACGTTGAGCGTGGAGTAGTTTTACGATTTATGAACACGCTTCAAAGATTTTATTTAATTTTGTTCGTGGCCCAAACAACTTTTAGAAGTCTTAGTTTGTTAGACAAGTCATCACGTGACCACGTCCGATTAGTCCGAACGGACAGCGACCACGTTGAAAAACTCCATTTCAGCTGAAGTCATAAAAACTCGTTTATATGAACAAAAATACACAGTTTGGAGTGATCACGTGGAGCGTGGAGTAGTTTTACGATTTATGAACACGCTTCAAAGATTTTATTTAATTTTGTTCGTGTCAAACAACTTTTAGAAGTCTTAGTTTGTTAGGCTACGCCATCACGTGACCACGTGATTAGTCCGAACGGTTCTTTATTCATGTCAATGGGTGTTTTTATCGCTCAGCTGGAAATGGACTGTTTAACGTGGTCGTTGTACATTACTGACACTTTGTGTCAGACCGATAAACCTTTTCTCTCCATTTAAAGGAGAGTGGATGTGGTGGCCCTTATTTGATCTTATTCGCTTAGTAATTCGGAGAACAGGGTATCAGTATCGCACAGCGACCACGTTGAAAACTCCATTTCAGCTGAAGTCATAAAAACACTCTTTTTACATGAAAAAAAGAGACACAGTTTGGAGTGATCACGTTGAGCGTGGAGTAGTTTTACGATTTATGAACACGCTTCAAAGATTTTATTTAATTTTGTTCGTGTCAAACAACTTTTAGAAGTCTTAGTTTGTTAGCCACGCCATCACGTGACCACGTGATTAGTCCGAACGGGTTTCTTTATTCATGTCAATGGGTGTTTTTATCGCGCTCAGCTGGGAATGGACTGTTTAACGTGGTCGTTGTACATTACTGACACTTTGTGTCAGACCGATAAACCTTTTCTCTCCATTTAAAGGAGAGTGGATGTGTGGCCCTTATTTGATCTTATTCGCTTAGTAATTCGGAGAACAGGGTATCAGTATCGCACAGCGACCCACGTTGAAAAACTCCATTTCAGCTGAAGTCATAAAAACACCCTTTAAACAAAAAAAAGAGACACAGTTTGGAGTGATCACGTGGAGCGTGGAGTAGTTTTACGATTTATGAACACGCTTCAAAGATTTTATTTAATTTTGTTCGTGTCAAACAACTTTTAGAAGTCTTAGTTTGTTAGCTACGTCATCACACGACGACACGTGATTAGTCCGAACGGAAGTTTCTTTATTCATGTCAATGGGTGTTTTTATCGCGCTCAGCTGGGAATGGACTGTTTAACGTGGTCGTTGTACATTACTGACACTTGTGTCAGACCGATAAACCTTTTCTCTCTCCATTTAAAGGAGAGTGGATGTGGTGGCCCTTATTTGATCTTATTCGCTTAGTAATTCGGAGAACAGGGTATCAGTATCGCATCGACAGCGACCACGTTGAAAACTCCATTTCAGCTGAAGTCATAAAAACACCCTTTTAAAAAAAAAAAGAGACACAGTTTGGAGTGATCACGTGAGCGTGGAGTAGTTTTACGATTTATGAACACGCTTCAAAGATTTTATTTAATTTTGTTCGTGTCAAACAACTTTTAGAAGTCTTAGTTTGTTAGACACGTCATCACGTGACCACGTGATTAGTCCGAACGGAGCGATTCATGTCAATGGGTGAAAATCTCCATTTCAGCTGAAGTCATAAAAACTCTCTTTGTGTCAGACCGAAAAATTTAAAGGAGAGTGGAGTTTGGAGTGATCACGTTCGAGCGTGGAGTAGTTTTACGATTTATGAACACGCTTCAAAGATTTTATTTAATTTTGTTCGTGTCAAACAACTTTTAGAAGTCTTAGTTTGTTAGCGTGTCAAACAACTTTTAGAAGTCTTAGTTTGTTAGCGTCATCACGTGACCACGTGATTAGTCCTAACGAAGTTTCTTTATTCATGTCAATGGGTGTTTTTATCGCGTTCAGCTGGAAATGGACTGTTTAACGTGGTCGTTGTACATTACTGACACTTTGTGTCAGACCGATAAACCTTTTCTCTCTCCATTTAAAGGAGAGTGGATGTGGTGGCCCTTATTTGATCTTATTCGCTTAGTAATTCGGAGAACAGGGTATCAGTATCGCACAGCGACCACGTTGAAAACTCCATTTCAGCTGAAGTCATAAAAACACCCTTTTTAACAAAAAAAGAGACACAGTTTGGAGTGATCACGTGGAGCGTGGAGTAGTTTTACGATTTATGAACACGCTTCAAAGATTTTATTTAATTTTGTTCGTGTCAAACAACTTTTAGAAGTCTTAGTTTGTTAGCTACGCCATCACGTGACCACGTGATTAGTCCGAACGGAAGTTTCTTTATTCATGTCAATGGGTGTTTTTATCGCGCTCAGCTGGGAATGGACTGTTTAACGTGGTCGTTAGTACATTACTGACACTTTGTGTCAGACCGATAAACCTTTTCTCTCCATTTAAAGGAGAGTGGATTTGGTGGCCCTTATTTGATCTTATTCGCTTAGTAATTCGGAGAACAGGGTATCAGTATCGCACAGCGACCACCACGTTGAAAACTCCATTTCAGCTGAAGTCATAAAAACACCCTTTTTAACAAAAAAAGAGACACAGTTTGGAGTGATCACGTGGAGCGTGGAGTAGTTTTACGATTTATGAACACGCTTCAAAGATTTTATTTAATTTTGTTCGTGTCAAACAACTTTTAGAAGTCTTAGTTTGTTAGCTACGCCATCACGTGACCACGTGATTAGTCCGAACGGAGTTTCTTTATTCATGTCAATGGGTGTTTTTATCGCGCTCAGCTGGAAATGGACTGTTTAACGTGGTCGTTGTACATTACTGACACTTTGTGTCAGACCGATAAACCTTTTCTCTCTCTCCATTTAAAGGAGAGTGGATGTGGTGGCCCTTATTTGATCTTATTCGCTTAGTAATTCGGAGAACAGGGTATCAGTATCGCACAGCGACCACGTTGAAAACTCCATTTCAGCTGAAGTCATAAAAACACCCTTTTAACAAAAAAAAAAAGACACAGTTTGGAGTGATCACGTGGAGCGTGGAGTAGTTTTACGATTTATGAACACGCTTCAAAGATTTTATTTAATTTTGTTCGTGTCAAACAACTTTTAGAAGTCTTAGTTTAGTTAGAGTCCGAACGTTTCATTCACAATGGGTGATCCACTGGGAATGGACTGAACGTTAGTCCGAACGAGACCGATACCACGTTGAAAAGAGTGGATGTCCATTTCAGCTGAAGTCATAAAATCAGTATCGCACAGCTTACATGAAAAACTCCAAAAAGTCATAAACAGTTTGGAGTTTGATCACGTGGAGCGTGGAGTAGTTTTACGATTTATGAACACGCTTCAAAGATTTTATTTAATTTTGTTCGTGTCAAACAACTTTTAGAAGTCTTAGTTTGTTAGCTACGCCATCACGTGACCACGTGATTAGTCCGAACGAAGTTTCTTTATTCATGTCAATGGGTGTTTTTATCGCTGCTCAGCTGGGAATGGACTGTTTAACGTGGTCGTTGTACATTACTGACACTTTGTGTCAGACCGATAAACCTTTTCTCTCTCATTTAAAGGAGAGTGGATGTGGTGGCCCTTATTTGATCTTATTCGCTTAGTAATTCGGAGAACAGGGTATCAGTATCGCACAGCGACCACGTTGAAAACTCCATTTCAGCTGAAGTCATAAAAACTCTTGCTTACAACAAGAAAAAGACACAGTTTGGAGTGATCACGTTGAGCGTGGAGTAGTTTTACGATTTATGAACACGCTTCAAAGATTTTATTTAATTTTGTTCGTGTCAAACAACTTTTAGAAGTCTTAGTTTGTTAGCTACGCCATCACGTGACCACGTGATTAGTCCGAACGAAGTTTCTTTATTCATGTCAATGGGTGTTTTTATCGCTTCAGCTGGGAATGGACTGTTTAACGTGGTCGTTGTATTACTGACACTTTGTGTCAGACCGATAAACCTTTTCTCTCTCTTTAAAGGAGAGTGGATGTGGTGGCCCTTATTTGATCTTATTCGCTTAGTAATTCGGAGAACAGGGTATCAGTATCGCACAGCGACCACGTTGAAAACTCCATTTCAGCTGAAGTCATAAAAACACCCTTTAAACAAAGAAAAGACACAGTTTGGAGTGATCACGTTGAGCGTGGAGTAGTTTTACGATTTATGAACACGCTTCAAAGATTTTATTTAATTTTGTTCGTGTCAAACAACTTTTAGAAGTCTTAGTTTGTTAGCTACGTCATCACGTGACCACGTGATTAGTCCGAACGTTCTTTATTCATGTCAATGGGTGTTTTTATCGTCTCAGCTGGGAATGGACTGTTTAACGTGGTCGTTGTACATTACTGACACTTTGTGTCAGACCGATAAACCTTTTCTCTCTCCATTTAAAGGAGAGTGGATGTGGTGGCCCTTATTTGATCTTATTCGCTTAGTAATTCGAGAACAGGGTATCAGTATCGCACAGCGACCACGTTGAAAACTCCATTTCAGCTGAAGTCATAAAAACTCTTTTACATGAAAAAAAGACACAGTTTGGAGTGATCACGCTGAGCGTGGTAGTTTTTTACGATTTATGAACACGCTTCAAAGATTTTATTTAATTTTGTTCGTGTCAAACAACTTTTAGAAGTCTTAGTTTGTTAGCTACGCCATCACGTGACCACGTGATTAGTCCGAACGGAGTTTCTTTATTCATGTCAATGGGTGTTTTTATCGCGTTCAGCTGGAAATGGACTGTTTAACGTGGTCGTTGTACATTACTGACACTTTGTGTCAGACCGATAAACCTTTTCTCTCTCTCATTTAAAGGAGAGTGGATTTGGTGGCCCTTATTTGATCTTATTCGCTTAGTAATTCGGAGAACAGGGTATCAGTATCGCACAGCGACCACGTTGAAAACTCCATTTCAGCTGAAGTCATAAAAACACTTGCTTACACAAAAAAAAGAGACACAGTTTGGAGTGATCACGTGGAGCGTGGAGTAGTTTTACGATTTATGAACACGCTTCAAAGATTTTATTTAATTTTGTTCGTGTCAAACAACTTTTAGAAGTCTTAGTTTGTTAGCTACGCCATCACGACCACGTGATTAGTCCGAACGAAGTTTCTTTATTCATGTCAATGGGTGTTTTTATCGCTGCTCAGCTGGGAATGGACTGTTTAACGTGGTCGTTGTACATTACTGACACTTTGTGTCAGACCGATAAACCTTTTCTCTCTCATTTAAAGGAGAGTGGATGTGGTGGCCCTTATTTGATCTTATTCGCTTAGTAATTCGGAGAACAGGGTATCAGTATCGCACAGCGACCACGTTGAAAACTCCATTTCAGCTGAAGTCATAAAAACACCCTTTAAACAAAAAAAAGACACAGTTTGGAGTGATCACGTGGAGCGTGGAGTAGTTTTACGATTTATGAACACGCTTCAAAGATTTTATTTAATTTTGTTCGTGTCAAACAACTTTTAGAAGTCTTAGTTTGTTAGCTACGCCATCACGTGACCACGTGATTAGTCCGAACGGTTTCTTTATTCATGTCAATGGGTGTTTTTATCGCTCAGCTGGGAAATGGACTGTTTAACGTGGTCGTTGTACATTACTGACACTTTGTGTCAGACCGATAAACCTTTTCTCTCATTTAAAGGAGAGTGGATGTGGTGGCCCTTATTTGATCTTATTCGCTTAGTAATTCGGAGAACAGGGTATCAGTATCGCACAGCGACCACGTTGAAAAACTCCATTTCAGCTGAAGTCATAAAAACTCCCTTTTATGAAAAAAAAAAAGAGACACAGTTTGGAGTGATCACGTGAGCGTGGAGTAGTTTTACGATTTATGAACACGCTTCAAAGATTTTATTTAATTTTGTTCGTGTCAAACAACTTTTAGAAGTCTTAGTTTGTTAGCTACGCCATCACGTGACCACGTGATTAGTCCGAACGAAGTTTCTTTATTCATGTCAATGGGTGTTTTTATCGCTGCTCAGCTGGAAATGGACTGTTTAACGTGGTCGTTGTACATTACTGACACTTTGTGTCAGACCGATAAACCTTTTCTCTCCATTTAAAGGAGAGTGGATGTGGTGGCCCTTATTTGATCTTATTCGCTTAGTAATTCGGAGAACAGGGTATCAGTATCGCACAGCGACCACGTGAAAAACTCCATTTCAGCTGAAGTCATAAAAACACCCTTTTAAACAAAAAAAAAGACACACAGTTTGGAGTGATCACGTGGAGCGTGGAGTAGTTTTACGATTTATGAACACGCTTCAAAGATTTTATTTAATTTTGTTCGTGTCAAACAACTTTTAGAAGTCTTAGTTTGTTAGACACGCCATCACGTGACCACGTGATTAGTCCGAACGAGCGACCACGTTGAAAACTCCATTTCAGCTGAAGTCATAAAAACTCTCTCTTATTTGAAGAAAAATACACAGTTTGGAATTGATCACGTGAGCGTGGAGTAGTTTTAAACGATTTATGAACACGCTTCAAAGATTTTATTTAATTTTGTTCGTGTCAAACAACTTTTAGAAGTCTTAGTTTGTTAGCTGTTCGTGTCATCACGTGACCACGTGATTAGTCCGAACGAACGTGATTAGTCCGAACTTTTTTTTTCATGTCAATGGGTGTTTTTATCGCGTTCAGCTGGAAATGGACTGTTTAACGTGGTCGTTGTACATTACTGACACTTTGTGTCAGACCGATAAACCTTTTCTCTCTCCATTTAAAGGAGAGTGGATGTGGTGGCCCTTATTTGATCTTATTCGCTTAGTAATTCGGAGAACAGGGTATCAGTATCGCACAGCGACCACCACGTTGAAAACTCCATTTCAGCTGAAGTCATAAAAACACCCTTTTAAACAAAAAAAGACACAGTTTGGAGTGATCACGTGAGCGTGGAGTAGTTTTACGATTTATGAACACGCTTCAAAGATTTTATTTAATTTTGTTCGTGTCAAACAACTTTTAGAAGTCTTAGTTTGTTAGCTACGTCATCACGTGACCACGTTTAGTCCGAACATTATTCATGACCACGTGATTAGTCCGAACGAGCTGGAAATGGACGTTGAAAACTCCATTTCAGCTGAAGTCATAAAAACTCTCGCTTAAGAACAAAAAAGACAGTGACAGTTTGGAGTGATGATCACGTGAGCGTGGAGTAGTTTTACGATTTATGAACACGCTTCAAAGATTTTATTTAATTTTGTTCGTGTCAAACAACTTTTAGAAGTCTTAGTTTGTTAGTTACGCCATCACGCGACCACGTGATTAGTCCGAACGAAGTTTCTTTATTCATGTCAATGGGTGTTTTTATCGCTTCAGCTGGGAATGGACTGTTTAACGTGGTCGTTGTACATTACTGACACTTGTGTCAGACCGATAAACCTTTTCTCTCCATTTAAAGGAGAGTGGATGTGGTGGCCCTTATTTGATCTTATTCGCTTAGTAATTCGGAGAACAGGGTATCAGTATCGCACAGCGACCACGTTGAAAACTCCATTTCAGCTGAAGTCATAAAAACACCCTTTTTACACAAAAAAAAGACACAGTTTGGAGTGATCACGTGGAGCGTGGAGTAGTTTTACGATTTATGAACACGCTTCAAAGATTTTATTTAATTTTGTTCGTAGTCAAACAACTTTTAGAAGTCTTAGTTTGTTACGACCACGCTCATCACGTCAATGACCACGTGATTAGTCCGGTCGTTGAGCGACCACGTGTCAGACCGAAAACTCCATTTCAGCTGAAGTCATAAAAACTCTCCATTTCAGCTGAAGTCATGAACAAAAATACACAGTTTGGAGTGATCACGTGAGCGTGGAGTAGTTTTACGATTTATGAACACGCTTCAAAGATTTTATTTAATTTTGTTCGTGTCAAACAACTTTTAGAAGTCTTAGTTTGTTAGCTACGTCATCACGTGACCACGTGATTAGTCCGAACGAAGTTTCTTTATTCATGTCAATGGGTGTTTTTATCGCTTCAGCTGGAAATGGACTGTTTAACGTGGTCGTTGTAGGCATTACTGACACTTTGTGTGTCAGACCGATAAACCTTTTCTCTCCATTTAAAGGAGAGTGATGTGGTGGCCCTTATTTGATCTTATTCGCTTAGTAATTCGGAGAACAGGGTATCAGTATCGCACAGCGACCACGTTGAAAACTCCATTTCAGCTGAAGTCATAAAAACTCTTGCTTTACATGAAAAAAAGACACAGTTTGGAGTGATCACGTGGAGCGTGGAGTAGTTTTACGATTTATGAACACGCTTCAAAGATTTTATTTAATTTTGTTCGTGTCAAACAACTTTTAGAAGTCTTAGTTTGTTAGCTACGTCATCACGTGACCACGTGATTAGTCCGAACGAAGTTTCTTTATTCATGTCAATGGGTGTTTTTATCGCTGCTCAGCTGGGAATGGACTGTTTAACGTGGTCGTTAGGCATTACTGACACTTTGTGTCAGACCGATAAACCTTTTCTCTCCATTTAAAGGAGAGTGGATGTGGTGGCCCTTATTTGATCTTATTCGCTTAGTAATTCGGAGAACAGGGTATCAGTATCGCACAGCGACCACGTTGAAAACTCCATTTCAGCTGAAGTCATAAAAACACCCTTTAAACAAAAAAAGACACAGTTTGGAGTGATCACGTGGAGCGTGGAGTAGTTTTACGATTTATGAACACGCTTCAAAGATTTTATTTAATTTTGTTCGTGTCAAACAACTTTTAGAAGTCTTAGTTTGTTAGCTACGCCATCACGTGACCACGTGATTAGTCCGAACGAAGTTTCTTTATTCATGTCAATGGGTGTTTTTATCGCGTCAGCTGGAAATGGACTGTTTAACGTGGTCGTTGTACATTACTGACACTTTGTGTCAGACCGATAAACCTTTTCTCTCTCCATTTAAAGGAGAGTGGATGTGGTGGCCCTTATTTGATCTTATTCGCTTAGTAATTCGGAGAACAGGGTATCAGTATCGCACAGCGACCACGTTGAAAACTCCATTTCAGCTGAAGTCATAAAAACACCTTTTAAACAAAAAAAGACACAGTTTGGAGTGATCACGTGAGCGTGGAGTAGTTTTACGATTTATGAACACGCTTCAAAGATTTTATTTAATTTTGTTCGTGTCAAACAACTTTTAGAAGTCTTAGTTTGTTAGCTACGCCATCACGTGACCACGTGATTAGTCCGAACGGAGTTTCTTTATTCATGTCAATGGGTGTTTTTATCGCGTCAGCTGGGAAATGGACTGTTTAACGTGGTCGTTGTACATTACTGACACTTTGTGTCAGACCGATAAACCTTTTCTCTCCATTTAAAGGAGAGTGGATGTGGTGGCCCTTATTTGATCTTATTCGCTTAGTAATTCGGAGAACAGGGTATCAGTATCGCACAGCGACACGTTGAAAACTCCATTTCAGCTGAAGTCATAAAAACACCCTTTAAACAAAAAAAGACACAGTTTGGAGTGATCACGTGGAGCGTGGAGTAGTTTTACGATTTATGAACACGCTTCAAAGATTTTATTTAATTTTGTTCGTGTCAAACAACTTTTAGAAGTCTTAGTTTGTTAGCTACGCCATCACGTGACCACGTGATTAGTCCGAACGAAGTTTCTTTATTCATGTCAATGGGTGTTTTTATCGCGCTCAGCTGGAATGGACTGTTTAACGTGGTCGTTGTACATTACTGACACTTTGTGTCAGACCGATAAACCTTTTCTCTCTCCATTTTAAAGGAGAGTGGATGTGGTGGCCCTTATTTGATCTTATTCGCTTAGTAATTCGGAGAACAGGGTATCAGTATCGCACAGCGACCACGTTGAAAACTCCATTTCAGCTGAAGTCATAAAACACCCTTTTTAACAAAAAAGAGACACAGTTTGGAGTGATCACGTGGAGCGTGGAGTAGTTTTACGATTTATGAACACGCTTCAAAGATTTTATTTAATTTTGTTCGTGTCAAACAACTTTTAGAAGTCTTAGTTTGTTAGCTACGTCATCACGTGACCACGTGATTAGTCCGAACGAAGTTTCTTTATTCATGTCAATGGGTGTTTTTATCGCTTCAGCTGGAAATGGACTGTTTAACGTGGTCGTTAGTACATTACTGACACTTTGTGTCAGACCGATAAACCTTTTCTCTCTCCATTTAAAGGAGAGTGGATGTGTGGCCCTTATTTGATCTTATTCGCTTAGTAATTCGGAGAACAGGGTATCAGTATCGCACAGCGACCACGTTGAAAACTCCATTTCAGCTGAAGTCATAAAAACTCTCTTTTACATGAAAAAAAGACACAGTTTGGAGTGATCACGTGAGCGTGGAGTAGTTTTACGATTTATGAACACGCTTCAAAGATTTTATTTAATTTTGTTCGTGTCAAACAACTTTTAGAAGTCTTAGTTTGTTAGCTACGTCATCACGTGACCACGTGATTAGTCCGAACGGAAGTTTCTTTATTCATGTCAATGGGTGTTTTTATCGCGCTCAGCTGGGAATGGACTGTTTAACGTGGTCGTTGTACATTACTGACACTTGTGTCAGACCGATAAACCTTTTCTCTCCATTTAAAGGAGAGTGGATGTGGTGGCCCTTATTTGATCTTATTCGCTTAGTAATTCGGAGAACAGGGTATCAGTATCGCACAGCGACCACGTTGAAAACTCCATTTCAGCTGAAGTCATAAAAACACCCTTTAAATGAAAAAAAAGAGACACAGTTTGGAGTGATCACGTGAGCGCGGAGTAGTTTTACGATTTATGAACACGCTTCAAAGATTTTATTTAATTTTGTTCGTGTCAAACAACTTTTAGAAGTCTTAGTTTGTTAGCTACGCCATCACGTGACCACGTGATTAGTCCGAACGAAGTTTCTTTATTCATGTCAATGGGTGTTTTTATCGCGTTCAGCTGGGAATGGACTGTTTAACGTGGTCGTTGTACATTACTACTGACACTTGTGTCAGACCGATAAACCTTTTCTCTCTCATTTAAAGGAGAGTGGATGTGGTGGCCCTTATTTGATCTTATTCGCTTAGTAATTCGGAGAACAGGGTATCAGTATCGCACAGCGACCACACGTTGAAAACTCCATTTCAGCTGAAGTCATAAAAACACCCTTTAAACAAAAAAAGAGACACAGTTTGGAGTGATCACGTGAGCGTGGAGTAGTTTTACGATTTATGAACACGCTTCAAAGATTTTATTTAATTTTGTTCGTGTCAAACAACTTTTAGAAGTCTTAGTTTGTTAGAACAAGTCATCACGTGACCACGTGATTAGTCCGAACGTGAGCCGATACCACGTTGAAAACTCCATTTCAGCTGAAGTCATAAAACTCTCAGCTTACATGAACAAAAATACACAGTTTGGAGTGATCACGTGGCGCGTGGAGTAGTTTTACGATTTATGAACACGCTTCAAAGATTTTATTTAATTTTGTTCGTGTCAAACAACTTTTAGAAGTCTTAGTTTGTTAGCTACGCCATCACGTGACCACGTGATTAGTCCGAACGGGTTTCTTTATTCATGTCAATGGGTGTTTTTATCGCTCAGCTGGGAATGGACTGTTTAACGTGGTCGTTGTACATTACTGACACTTTGTGTCAGACCGATAAACCTTTTCTCTCTCCATTTAAAGGAGAGTGGATGTGGTGGCCCTTATTTGATCTTATTCGCTTAGTAATTCGGAGAACAGGGTATCAGTATCGCACAGCGACCACGTTGAAAACTCCATTTCAGCTGAAGTCATAAAAACACCTTTTAAAAAAAAAAAAGACACAGTTTGGAGTGATCACGTGAGCGTGGAGTAGTTTTACGATTTATGAACACGCTTCAAAGATTTTATTTAATTTTGTTCGTGTCAAACAACTTTTAGAAGTCTTAGTTTGTTAGCTACGCCATCACGTGACCACGTGATTAGTCCGAACGAAGTTTCTTTATTCATGTCAATGGGTGTTTTTATCGCTGCTCAGCTGGAAATGGACTGTTTAACGTGGTCGTTGTACATTACTGACACTTTGTGTCAGACCGATAAACCTTTTCTCTCCATTTAAAGGAGAGTGGATGTGGTGGCCCTTATTTGATCTTATTCGCTTAGTAATTCGGAGAACAGGGTATCAGTATCGCACAGCGACCACGTTGAAAACTCCATTTCAGCTGAAGTCATAAAAACACCCTTTACACAAAAAAAGAGACACAGTTTGGAGTGATCACGTGGAGCGCGGAGTAGTTTTACGATTTATGAACACGCTTCAAAGATTTTATTTAATTTTGTTCGTGTCAAACAACTTTAGAAGTCTTAGTTTGTTAGCTACGTCATCACGTGACCACGTGATTAGTCCGAACGAAGTTTCTTTATTCATGTCAATGGGTGTTTTTATCGCGCTCAGCTGGGAATGGACTGTTTAACGTGGTCGTTGTACATTACTGACACTTTGTGTCAGACCGATAAACCTTTTCTCTCTCCATTTAAAGGAGAGTGGATGTGGTGGCCCTTATTTGATCTTATTCGCTTAGTAATTCGGAGAACAGGGTATCAGTATCGCACAGCGACCACGTTGAAAACTCCATTTCAGCTGAAGTCATAAAAACACCTTTTTAACATGAAAAAAAAAGAGACACAGTTTGGAGTGATCACGTGAGCGTGGAGTAGTTTTACGATTTATGAACACGCTTCAAAGATTTTATTTAATTTTGTTCGTGTCAAACAACTTTTAGAAGTCTTAGTTTGTTAGCTACGCCATCACGTGACCACGTGATTAGTCCGAACGGGTTTCTTTATTCATGTCAATGGGTGTTTTTATCGCGCTCAGCTGGGAATGGACTGTTTAACGTGGTCGTTGTACATTACTGACACTTTGTGTCAGACCGATAAACCTTTTCTCTCTCCATTTAAAGGAGAGTGGATGTGGTGGCCCTTATTTGATCTTATTCGCTTAGTAATTCGGAGAACAGGGTATCAGTATCGCACAGCGACCACGTTGAAAACTCCATTTCAGCTGAAGTCATAAAAACACCCTTTAAACAAAAAAAAGACACAGTTTGGAGTGATCACGTGGAGCGTGGAGTAGTTTTACGATTTATGAACACGCTTCAAAGATTTTATTTAATTTTGTTCGTGTCAAACAACTTTTAGAAGTCTTAGTTTGTTAGCTACGCCATCACGTGACCACGTGATTAGTCCGAACGAAGTTTCTTTATTCATGTCAATGGGTGTTTTTATCGCGCTCAGCTGGAAATGGACTGTTTAACGTGGTCGTTGTACATTACTGACACTTTGTGTCAGACCGATAAACCTTTTCTCTCTCCATTTAAAGGAGAGTGGATGTGGTGGCCCTTATTTGATCTTATTCGCTTAGTAATTCGGAGAACAGGGTATCAGTATCGCACAGCGACCACGTTGAAAACTCCATTTCAGCTGAAGTCATAAAAACTCCCTTTTATGAAAAAAAAGACACAGTTTGGAGTGATCACGTGGAGCGTGGAGTAGTTTTACGATTTATGAACACGCTTCAAAGATTTTATTTAATTTTGTTCGTGTCAAACAACTTTTAGAAGTCTTAGTTTGTTAGCTTACGCCATCACGTGACCACGTGATTAGTCCGAACGGGTTTCTTTATTCATGTCAATGGGTGTTTTTATCGCGTTCAGCTGGAAATGGACTGTTTAACGTGGTCGTTAGTACATTACTGACACTCTGTGTCAGACCGATAAACCTTTTCTCTCTCCATTTAAAGGAGAGTGGATGTGGTGGCCTTTTATTTGATCTTATTCGCTTAGTAATTCGGAGAACAGGGTATCAGTATCGCACAGCGACCACGTTGAAAACTCCATTTCAGCTGAAGTCATAAAAACACCCTTTAAAAAAAAAAAGAGACACAGTTTGGAGTGATCACGTGAGCGTGGAGTAGTTTTACGATTTATGAACACGCTTCAAAGATTTTATTTAATTTTGTTCGTGTCAAACAACTTTTAGAAGTCTTAGTTTGTTAGCTACGTCATCACGTGACCACGTGATTAGTCCGAACGGGTTTCTTTATTCATGTCAATGGGTGTTTTTATCGCGTTCAGCTGGGAATGGACTGTTTAACGTGGTCGTTGTAGGCATTACTGACACTTTGTGTCAGACCGATAAACCTTTTCTCTCTCCATTTAAAGGAGAGTGGATGTGGTGGCCCTTATTTGATCTTATTCGCTTAGTAATTCGGAGAACAGGGTATCAGTATCGCACAGCGACCACGTTGAAAACTCCATTTCAGCTGAAGTCATAAAAACACCCTTTTAAACAAAAAAAGAGACACAGTTTGGAGTGATCACGTGGAGCGTGGAGTAGTTTTACGATTTATGAACACGCTTCAAAGATTTTATTTAATTTTGTTCGTGTCAAACAACTTTTAGAAGTCTTAGTTTGTTAGCTACGCCATCACGTGACCACGTGATTAGTCCGAACGAAGTTTCTTTAATCATGTCAATGGGTGTTTTTATCGCAGCTGGGAATGGACTTTTAACGTCCGAACGAGCATTACTGACACTTTGTGTCAGAAAACTTTTCCATTTCAAGGCTGATGTGTCATAAAATCTTATTCGCTTAGTAATTCGGAGAACAGGGTATCAAATAGCACACGTTTGAAAACTCCATTTCAGCTGAGTGAAAAAAAGACACAGTTTGGAGTGATCGTGGCGTGGAGTAGTTTTACGATTTATGAACACGCTTCAAAGATTTTATTTAATTTTGTTCGTGTCAAACAACTTTTAGAAGTCTTAGTTTGTTAGCTACGCCATCACGTGACCACGTGATTAGTCCGAACGGGTTTCTTTATTCATGTCAATGGGTGTTTTTATCGCGCTCAGCTGGGAATGGACTGTTTAACGTGGTCGTTGTACATTACTGACACTTTGTGTCAGACCGATAAACCTTTTCTCTCTCCATTTAAAGGAGAGTGGATGTGGTGGCCCTTATTTGATCTTATTCGCTTAGTAATTCGGAGAACAGGGTATCAGTATCGCACAGCGACCACGTTGAAAACTCCATTTCAGCTGAAGTCATAAAAACTCTTTTTACATGAAAAAAGACACAGTTTGGAGTGATCACGTGGAGCGTGGAGTAGTTTTACGATTTATGAACACGCTTCAAAGATTTTATTTAATTTTGTTCGTGTCAAACAACTTTTAGAAGTCTTAGTTTGTTAGCTACGCCATCACGTGACCACGTGATTAGTCCGAACGAAGTTTTTTATTCATGTCAATGGGTGTTTTTATCGCGCTCAGCTGGGAATGGACTGTTTAACGTGGTCGTTGTACATTACTGACACTTTGTGTCAGACCGATAAACCTTTTCTCTCCATTTAAAGGAGAGTGGATGTGGTGGCCCTTATTTGATCTTATTCGCTTAGTAATTCGGAGAACAGGGTATCAGTATCGCACAGCGACCACGTTGAAAACTCCATTTCAGCTGAAGTCATAAAAACACCCTTTACATGAAGAAAAAGAGACACAGTTTGGAGTGATCACGTGGAGCGTGGAGTAGTTTTACGATTTATGAACACGCTTCAAAGATTTTATTTAATTTTGTTCGTGTCAAAACAACTTTTAGAAGTCTTAGTTTGTTAGCTACGCCATCACGTGACCACGTGATTAGTCCGAACGTAAGTTTCTTTATTCATGTCAATGGGTGTTTTTATCGCTCAGCTGGGAATGGACTGTTTAACGTGGTCGTTGTACATTACTGACACTTTGTGTCAGACCGATAAACCTTTTCTCTCTCCATTTAAAGGAGAGTGGATGTGATGTGGCCCTTATTTGATCTTATTCGCTTAGTAATTCGGAGAACAGGGTATCAGTATCGCACAGCGACCACGTTGAAAACTCCATTTCAGCTGAAGTCATAAAAACACCCTTTAAATGAAAAAAAGACACAGTTTGGAGTGATCACGTTGAGCGTGGAGTAGTTTTACGATTTATGAACACGCTTCAAAGATTTTATTTAATTTTGTTCGTGTCAAACAACTTTTAGAAGTCTTAGTTTGTTAGACACGTCATCACGTGACCACGTGATTAGTCCGAACGAACGAGCTTGTCACCACGTTGAAAACTCCATTTCAGCTGAAGTCATAAAACTCTCGCTTACATGAAGAAAAAGACACAGTTTGGAGTGATCACGATTTGAGCGTGGAGCGTGGAGTAGTTTTACGATTTATGAACACGCTTCAAAGATTTTATTTAATTTTGTTCGTGTCAAACAACTTTTAGAAGTCTTAGTTTGTTAGCCACGTCATCACGTGACCACGTGATTAGTCCGAACGAAGTTTCTTTATTCATGTCAATGGGTGTTTTTATCGCGTTCAGCTGGGAATGGACTGTTTAACGTGGTCGTTGTACATTACTGACACTTTGTGTCAGACCGATAAACCTTTTCTCTCTCTCCATTTAAAGGAGAGTGGATGTGGTGGCCCTTATTTGATCTTATTCGCTTAGTAATTCGGAGAACAGGGTATCAGTATCGCACAGCGACCACGTTGAAAACTCCATTTCAGCTGAAGTCATAAAAACTCTCGTTTACATGAACAAAAATACACAGTTTGGAGTGATCACGTGGAGCGTGGAGTAGTTTTACGATTTATGAACACGCTTCAAAGATTTTATTTAATTTTGTTCGTGTCAAACAACTTTTAGAAGTCTTAGTTTGTTAGCCACGTCATCACGTGACCACGTGATTAGTCCGAACGAAGTTTCTTTATTCATGTCAATGGGTGTTTTTATCGCGTTCAGCTGGGAATGGACTGTTTAACGTGGTCGTTAGGCATTACTACTGACACTTTGTGTTTGTGCAGACCGATAAACCTTTTCTCTCTCCATTTAAAGGAGAGTGGATGTGGTGGCCCTTATTTGATCTTATTCGCTTAGTAATTCGGAGAACAGGGTATCAGTATCGCACAGCGACCACGTTGAAAACTCCATTTCAGCTGAAGTCATAAAAACACCCTTTTAAACAAAAAGAAAAAGACACAGTTTGGAGTGATCACGTGGAGCGTGGAGTAGTTTTACGATTTATGAACACGCTTCAAAGATTTTATTTAATTTTGTTCGTGTCAAACAACTTTTAGAAGTCTTAGTTTGTTAGCTACGCCATCACGTGACCACGTGATTAGTCCGAACGGTTTTCTTTATTCATGTCAATGGGTGTTTTTATCGCGCTCAGCTGGGAATGGACTGTTTAACGTGGTCGTTGTACATTACTGACACTTGTGTCAGACCGATAAACCTTTTCTCTCCATTTAAAGGAGAGTGGATGTGGTGGCCCTTATTTGATCTTATTCGCTTAGTAATTCGGAGAACAGGGTATCAGTATCGCACAGCGACCACGTTGAAAACTCCATTTCAGCTGAAGTCATAAAAACTCCCTTTAAATGAAAAAAAGACACAGTTTGGAGTGATCACGTGGAGCGTGGAGTAGTTTTACGATTTATGAACACGCTTCAAAGATTTTATTTAATTTTGTTCGTGTCAAACAACTTTTAGAAGTCTTAGTTTGTTAGCTACGCCATCACGTGACCACGTGATTAGTCCGAACGAAGTTTTTTATTCATGTCAATGGGTGTTTTTATCGCGTTCAGCTGGGAATGGACTGTTTAACGTGGTCGTTGTACATTACTGACACTTTGTGTCAGACCGATAAACCTTTTCTCTCTCTCCATTTAAAGGAGAGTGGATGTGGTGGCCCTTATTTGATCTTATTCGCTTAGTAATTCGGAGAACAGGGTATCAGTATCGCAGCGCCACCACGTTGAAAACTCCATTTCAGCTGAAGTCATAAAACACCCTTTAAACAAAAAAAAAAAGAGACACAGTTTGGAGTGATCACGTGGAGTAGTTTTACGATTTATGAACAGGCTTCAAAGATTTTATTTAATTTTGTTCGTGTCAAACAACTTTTAGAAGTCTTAGTTTGTTAGCTACGTCATCACGTGACCACGTGATTAGTCCGAACGGAGTTCCTTTATTCATGTCAATGGGTGTTTTTATCGCGTTCAGCTGGGAATGGACTGTTTAACGTGGTCGTTGTACATTACTGACACTTTGTGTCAGACCGATAAACCTTTTCTCTCCATTTAAAGGAGAGTGGATGTGGTGGCCCTTATTTGATCTTATTCGCTTAGTAATTCGGAGAACAGGGTATCAGTATCGCACAGCGACCACGTTGAAAACTCCATTTCAGCTGAAGTCATAAAAACACCCTTTACAAAAAAAAAAAGACACAGTTTGGAGTGATCACGTGAGCGTGGAGTAGTTTTACGATTTATGAACACGCTTCAAAGATTTTATTTAATTTTGTTCGTGTCAAACAACTTTTAGAAGTCTTAGTTTGTTAGCCACGCCATCACGTGACCACGTGATTAGTCCGAACGGGTTTCTTTATTCATGTCAATGGGTGTTTTTATCGCGTTCAGCTGGAAATGGACTGTTTAACGTGGTCGTTGTACATTACTGACACTTTGTGTCAGACCGATAAACCTTTTCTCTCTCCATTTAAAGGAGAGTGGATGTGGTGGCCCTTATTTGATCTTATTCGCTTAGTAATTCGGAGAACAGGGTATCAGTATCGCACAGCGACCACGTTGAAAACTCCATTTCAGCTGAAGTCATAAAAACACCCTTTTAAACAAAAAAAAGACACAGTTTGGAGTGATCACGTGAGCGTGGAGTAGTTTTACGATTTATGAACACGCTTCAAAGATTTTATTTAATTTTGTTCGTGTCAAACAACTTTTAGAAGTCTTAGTTTGTTAGCTACGTCATCACGTGACCACGTGATTAGTCCGAACGGGTTTCTTTTATTCATGTCAATGGGTGTTTTTATCGCGCTCAGCTGGGAATGGACTGTTTAACGTGGTCGTTGTACATTACTGACACTTTGTGTCAGACCGATAAACCTTTTCTCTCCATTTAAAGGAGAGTGGATGTGGTGGCCCTTATTTGATCTTATTCGCTTAGTAATTCGGAGAACAGGGTATCAGTATCGCACAGCGACCACGTTGAAAACTCCATTTCAGCTGAAGTCATAAAAACACCCTTTAAACAAAAAAAGAGACACAGTTTGGAGTGATCACGTGGAGCGTGGAGTAGTTTTACGATTTATGAACACGCTTCAAAGATTTTATTTAATTTTGTTCGTGTCAAACAACTTTTTTAGAAGTCTTAGTTTGTTAGACTGTTTAACGTCATCACGTGACCACGTGATTAGTCCGAACGGAGCGACCACGTTGAAAAACAGGGTATTTCAGCTGAAGTCATAAAAACTCGTCATAAAAATGAACAAAAAAACACAGTTTGGAGTGATCACGTGGAGCGTGGAGTAGTTTTACGATTTATGAACACGCTTCAAAGATTTTATTTAATTTTGTTCGTGTCAAACAACTTTTAGAAGTCTTAGTTTGTTAGCTACGCCATCACGTGACCACGTGATTAGTCCGAACGGGTTTCTTTTCATGTCAATGGGTGTTTTTATCGCGTCAGCTGGGAATGGACTGTTTAACGTGGTCGTTGTACATTACTGACACTTTGTGTCAGACCGATAAACCTTTTCTCTCTCCATTTAAAGGAGAGTGGATGTGGTGGCCCTTATTTGATCTTATTCGCTTAGTAATTCGGAGAACAGGGTATCAGTATCGCACAGCGACCACGTTGAAAACTCCATTTCAGCTGAAGTCATAAAAACTCTTTTACATGAAAAAAAAGACACAGTTTGGAGTGATCACGTGAGCGTGGAGTAGTTTTACGATTTATGAACACGCTTCAAAGATTTTATTTAATTTTGTTCGTGTCAAACAACTTTTAGAAGTCTTAGTTTGTTAGCTACGCCATCACGTGACCACGTGATTAGTCCGAACGGAAGTTTCTTTATTCATGTCAATGGGTGTTTTTATCGCTGCTCAGCTGGGAATGGACTGTTTAACGTGGTCGTTGTACATTACTGACACTTTGTGTCAGACCGATAAACCTTTTCTCTCTCATTTAAAGGAGAGTGGATGTGGTGGCCCTTATTTGATCTTATTCGCTTAGTAATTCGGAGAACAGGGTATCAGTATCGCACACAGCGACCACGTTGAAAACTCCATTTCAGCTGAAGTCATAAAAACACCCTTTACATAAGAAAAAAAAGAGACACAGTTTGGAGTGATCACGTGGAGCGTGGAGTAGTTTTACGATTTATGAACACGCTTCAAAGATTTTATTTAATTTTGTTCGTGTCAAACAACTTTTAGAAGTCTTAGTTTGTTAGCTACGCCATCACGTGACCACGTGATTAGTCCGAACGAAGTTTCTTTATTCATGTCAATGGGTGTTTTTATCGCTCAGCTGGGAATGGACTGTTTAACGTGGTCGTTGTACATTACTGACACTTTGTGTCAGACCGATAAACCTTTTCTCTCCATTTAAAGGAGAGTGGATGTGGTGGCCCTTATTTGATCTTATTCGCTTAGTAATTCGGAGAACAGGGTATCAGTATCGCACAGCGACCACGTTGAAAACTCCATTTCAGCTGAAGTCATAAAAACTTTATTCATGTAAATGAAGAAAAAGACACAGTTTGGAGTGATCACGTTTAGCGTGAGTAGTTTTACGATTTATGAACACGCTTCAAAGATTTTATTTAATTTTGTTCGTGTCAAACAACTTTTAGAAGTCTTAGTTTGTTAGACACGTCATCACGTGACCACGTGATTAGTCCGAACGAGCGACCACGTTGAAAACTCCATTTCAGCTGAAGTCATAAAAACTCTCGCTTACATGAAGAAAAAGACACAGTTTGGAGTGATCACGTTGAGCGTGGAGTAGTTTTACGATTTATGAACACGCTTCAAAGATTTTATTTAATTTTGTTCGTGTCAAACAACTTATAGAAGTCTTAGTTTGTTAGCTACGCCATCACGTGACCACGTGATTAGTCCGAACGAAGTTTCTTTATTCATGTCAATGGGTGTTTTTATCGCGCTCAGCTGGGAATGGACTGTTTAACGTGGTCGTTGTACATTACTGACACTTTGTGTCAGACCGATAAACCTTTTCTCTCCATTTAAAGGAGAGTGGATGTGGTGGCCCTTATTTGATCTTATTCGCTTAGTAATTCGGAGAACAGGGTATCAGTATCGCACAGCGACCACGTTGAAAACTCCATTTCAGCTGAAGTCATAAAAACTCTTGCTTACATGAAGAAAAAGACACAGTTTGGAGTGATCACGTGAGCGTGGAGTAGTTTTACGATTTATGAACACGCTTCAAAGATTTTATTTAATTTTGTTCGTGTCAAACAACTTTTAGAAGTCTTAGTTTGTTAGCCACGTCATCACGTGACCACGTGATTAGTCCGAACGAAGTTTCTTTATTCATGTCAATGGGTGTTTTTATCGCGTTCAGCTGGGAATGGACTGTTTAACGTGGTCGTTGTACATTACTGACACTTTGTGTCAGACCGATAAACCTTTTCTCTCTCTCCATTTAAAGGAGAGTGGATGTGGTGGCCCTTATTTGATCTTATTCGCTTAGTAATTCGGAGAACAGGGTATCAGTATCGCACAGCGACCACGTTGAAAACTCCATTTCAGCTGAAGTCATAAAAACTCTCTTTAAACAAAAAAAGAGACACAGTTTGGAGTGATCACGTGGAGCGTGGAGTAGTTTTACGATTTATGAACACGCTTCAAAGATTTTATTTAATTTTGTTCGTGTCAAACAACTTTTAGAAGTCTTAGTTTGTTAGCTACGCCATCACGTGACCACGTGATTAGTCCGAACGGAGTTCTTTATTCATGTCAATGGGTGTTTTTATCGCTGCTCAGCTGGAAATGGACTGTTTAACGTGGTCGTTGTACATTACTGACACTTTGTGTCAGACCGATAAACCTTTTCTCTCTCCATTTAAAGGAGAGTGGATGTGGTGGCCCTTTATTTGATCTTATTCGCTTAGTAATTCGGAGAACAGGGTATCAGTATCGCACAGCGCACCACGTTGAAAACTCCATTTCAGCTGAAGTCATAAAAACTCCTTTTAACAAAAAAAGAGACACAGTTTGGAGTGATCACGTGGAGCGTGGAGTAGTTTTACGATTTATGAACACGCTTCAAAGATTTTATTTAATTTTGTTCGTGTCAAACAACTTTTAGAAGTCTTAGTTTGTTAGCCACGTCATCACGTGACCACGTGATTAGTCCGAACGAAGTTTCTTTATTCATGTCAATGGGTGTTTTTATCGCGTTCAGCTGGGAATGGACTGTTTAACGTGGTCGTTGTACATTACTGACACTTTGTGTCAGACCGATAAACCTTTTCTCTCTCCATTTAAAGGAGAGTGGATGTGGTGGCCCTTATTTGATCTTATTCGCTTAGTAATTCGGAGAACAGGGTATCAGTATCGCACAGCGACCACGTTGAAAACTCCATTTCAGCTGAAGTCATAAAAACTCTTGCTTACATGAAGAAAAAGACACAGTTTGGAGTGATCGCGTTGAGCGTGGAGTAGTTTTACGATTTATGAACACGCTTCAAAGATTTTATTTAATTTTGTTCGTGTCAAACAACTTTTAGAAGTCTTAGTTTGTTAGACACGTCATCACGTCAATGACCACGTGATTAGTCCGAACGAGCAGACCGATAAACGTTTCTCTCTCAAACTCCATTTCAGCTGAAGTCATAAAAACTCTCACAGCTTAAACTCCATTTCAGCTGAAGTCATAAAAACTCTTGCTTACAGTTTGGAGTTTGGAGTGATCACGTTGAGCGTGGAGTAGTTTTACGATTTATGAACACGCTTCAAAGATTTTATTTAATTTTGTTCGTGTCAAACAACTTTTAGAAGTCTTAGTTTGTTAGCTACGCCATACGTGACCACGTGATTAGTCCGAACGTAAGTTTCTTTATTCATGTCAATGGGTGTTTTTATCGCTCTCAGCTGGGAATGGACTGTTTAACGTGGTCGTTAGTACATTACTGACACTTGTGTCAGACCGATAAACCTTTTCTCTCTCCATTTAAAGGAGAGTGGATGTGGTGGCCCTTATTTGATCTTATTCGCTTAGTAATTCGGAGAACAGGGTATCAGTATCGCACAGCGACCACGTTGAAAACTCCATTTCAGCTGAAGTCATAAAAACACCTTACAAACAAAAAAAAAGAGACACAGTTTGGAGTGATCACGTGAGCGTGGAGTAGTTTTACGATTTATGAACACGCTTCAAAGATTTTATTTAATTTTGTTCGTGTCAAACAACTTTTAGAAGTCTTAGTTTGTTAGCTACGCCATCACGTGACCACGTGATTAGTCCGAACGGTTTCTTTATTCATGTCAATGGGTGTTTTTATCGCGCTCAGCTGGAAATGGACTGTTTAACGTGGTCGTTGTACATTACTGACACTTTGTGTCAGACCGATAAACCTTTTCTCTCCATTTAAAGGAGAGTGGATGTGGTGGCCCTTATTTGATCTTATTCGCTTAGTAATTCGGAGAACAGGGTATCAGTATCGCACAGCGACCACGTTGAAAACTCCATTTCAGCTGAAGTCATAAAAACACCCTTTAAATGAAAAAAAAAAGAGACACAGTTTGGAGTGATCACGTGAGCGTGGAGTAGTTTTACGATTTATGAACACGCTTCAAAGATTTTATTTAATTTTGTTCGTGTCAAACAACTTTTAGAAGTCTTAGTTTGTTAGCCACGCCATCACGTGACCACGTGATTAGTCCGAACGAAGTTTCTTTATTCATGTCAATGGGTGTTTTTATCGCTCTCAGCTGGAAATGGACTGTTTAACGTGGTCGTTGTACATTACTGACACTTTGTGTCAGACCGATAAACCTTTTCTCTCCATTTAAAGGAGAGTGGATGTGGTGGCCCTTATTTGATCTTATTCGCTTAGTAATTCGGAGAACAGGGTATCAGTATCGCACAGCGCGACCACGTTGAAAACTCCATTTCAGCTGAAGTCATAAAAACACTTGCTTACATGAAAAAAAGACACAGTTTGGAGTGATCACGTTGAGCGTGGAGTAGTTTTACGATTTATGAACACGCTTCAAAGATTTTATTTAATTTTGTTCGTGTCAAACAACTTTTAGAAGTCTTAGTTTGTTAGCTACGCCATCACGTGACCACGTGATTAGTCCGAACGAAGTTTCTTTATTCATGTCAATGGGTGTTTTTATCGCTGCTCAGCTGGGAATGGACTGTTTAACGTGGTCGTTGTACATTACTGACACTTTGTGTCAGACCGATAAACCTTTTCTCTCTCCATTTAAAGGAGAGTGGATGTGGTGGCCCTTATTTGATCTTATTCGCTTAGTAATTCGGAGAACAGGGTATCAGTATCGCACAGCGACCACGTTGAAAACTCCATTTCAGCTGAAGTCATAAAAACACCCTTTTTATGAAAAAAAGAGACACAGTTTGGAGTGATCACGTGAGCGTGGAGTAGTTTTACGATTTATGAACACGCTTCAAAGATTTTATTTAATTTTGTTCGTGTCAAACAACTTTTTGTTAAGTCTTAGTTTAGTTAACGATTCATGTCATCACTGGAAATGACTGTTTACGTGATTAGTCCTTTGAACGAGCGACCACGTTGAAAACTCCATTTCAGCTGAAGTCATAAAAACTCGTATCGCTTACGTTGAACAAAAATACACAGTTTGGAGTGATCACGTGAGCGTGGAGTAGTTTTACGATTTATGAACACGCTTCAAAGATTTTATTTAATTTTGTTCGTGTCAAACAACTTTTAGAAGTCTTAGTTTGTTAGCTACGCCATCACGTGACCACGTGATTAGTCCGAACGGGTTTCTTTATTCATGTCAATGGGTGTTTTTATCGCGCTCAGCTGGAAATGGACTGTTTAACGTGGTCGTTGTACATTACTGACACTTTGTGTCAGACCGATAAACCTTTTCTCTCCATTTAAAGGAGAGTGGATGTGGTGGCCCTTATTTGATCTTATTCGCTTAGTAATTCGGAGAACAGGGTATCAGTATCGCACAGCGACCACGTTGAAAAACTCCATTTCAGCTGAAGTCATAAAAACTCTTTTTACATGAAAAAGAGACACAGTTTGGAGTGATCACGTGAGCGTGGGAGTAGTTTTACGATTTATGAACACGCTTCAAAGATTTTATTTAATTTTGTTCGTGTCAAACAACTTTTAGAAGTCTTAGTTTGTTAGCTACGCCATCACGTGACCACGTGATTAGTCCGAACGAAGTTTCTTTATTCATGTCAATGGGTGTTTTTATCGCGCTCAGCTGGGAATGGACTGTTTAACGTGGTCGTTGTACACTACTGACACTTTGTGTCAGACCGATAAACCTTTTCTCTCTCTCCATTTAAAGGAGAGTGGATGTGGTGGCCCCTTATTTGATCTTATTCGCTTAGTAATTCGGAGAACAGGGTATCAGTATCGCACAGCGACCACGTTGAAAACTCCATTTCAGCTGAAGTCATAAAAACTCTCGCTTACAAACAAAAAAAAAGAGACACAGTTTGGAGTGATCACGTGGAGCGTGGAGTAGTTTTACGATTTATGAACACGCTTCAAAGATTTTATTTAATTTTGTTCGTGTCAAACAAACTTTTAGAAGTCTTAGTTTGTTAGCTACGTCATCACGTGACCACGTGATTAGTCCGAACGAAGTTTTTATTCATGTCAATGGGTGTTTTTATCGCTCAGCTGGAAATGGACTGTTTAACGTGGTCGTTGTACATTACTGACACTTTGTGTCAGACCGATAAACCTTTTCTCTCCATTTAAAGGAGAGTGGATGTGGTGGCCTTTTTGATCTTATTCGCTTAGTAATTCGGAGAACAGGGTATCAGTATCGCACAGCGACCACGTTGAAAACTCCATTTCAGCTGAAGTCATAAAAACACCTTTTTAAATGAAAAAAAAGACACAGTTTGGAGTGATCACGTGGAGCGTGGAGTAGTTTTACGATTTATGAACACGCTTCAAAGATTTTATTTAATTTTGTTCGTGTCAAACAACTTTTAGAAGTCTTAGTTTGTTAGCTACGCCATCACGTGACCACGTGATTAGTCCGAACGGGTTTTTTTATTCATGTCAATGGGTGTTTTTATCGCGCTCAGCTGGGAATGGACTGTTTAACGTGGTCGTTGTACATTACTGACACTTTGTGTCAGACCGATAAACCTTTTCTCTCCATTTAAAGGAGAGTGGATGTGGTGGCCCTTATTTGATCTTATTCGCTTAGTAATTCGGAGAACAGGGTATCAGTATCGCACAGCGACCACGTTGAAAACTCCATTTCAGCTGAAGTCATAAAAACACCCTTTTAAATGAAAAAAAAGACACAGTTTGGAGTGATCACGTGGAGCGTGGAGTAGTTTTACGATTTATGAACACGCTTCAAAGATTTTATTTAATTTTGTTCGTGTCAAACAACTTTTAGAAGTCTTAGTTTGTTAGCTACGCCATCACGTGACCACGTGATTAGTCCGAACGAAGTTTCTTTATTCATGTCAATGGGTGTTTTTATCGCTCAGCTGGAAATGGACTGTTTAACGTGGTCGTTAGTACATTACTGACACTTTGTGTCAGACCGATAAACCTTTTCTCTCTCCATTTAAAGGAGAGTGGATGTGGTGGCCCTTATTTGATCTTATTCGCTTAGTAATTCGGAGAACAGGGTATCAGTATCGCACAGCGACCACGTTGAAAACTCCATTTCAGCTGAAGTCATAAAAACTCCCTTTTTACAAAAAAAAGACACAGTTTGGAGTGATCACGTGGAGCGTGGAGTAGTTTTACGATTTATGAACACGCTTCAAAGATTTTATTTAATTTTGTTCGTGTCAAACAACTTTTAGAAGTCTTAGTTTGTTAGCTACGTCATCACGTGACCACGTGATTAGTCCGAACGGAAGTTTCTTTATTCATGTCAATGGGTGTTTTTATCGCGCTCAGCTGGAAATGGACTGTTTAACGTGGTCGTTGTACATTACTGACACTTTGTGTCAGACCGATAAACCTTTTCTCTCCCATTTAAAGGAGAGTGGATGTGGTGGCCCTTATTTGATCTTATTCGCTTAGTAATTCGGAGAACAGGGTATCAGTATCGCACAGCGACCACGTTGAAAACTCCATTTCAGCTGAAGTCATAAAAACACTCTTTACATGAAAAAAAGACACAGTTTGGAGTGATCACGTTGAGCGTGGAGTAGTTTTACGATTTATGAACACGCTTCAAAGATTTTATTTAATTTTGTTCGTGTCAAACAACTTTTAGAAGTCTTAGTTTGTTAGCTACGCCATCACGTGACCACGTGATTAGTCCGAACGAAGTTTCTTTATTCATGTCAATGGGTGTTTTTATCGCTGCAGCTGGGAATGGACTGTTTAACGTGGTCGTTGTAGGCATTACTGACACTTTGTGTCAGACCGATAAACCTTTTCTCTCTCATTTAAAGGAGAGTGGATGTGGTGGCCCTTATTTGATCTTATTCGCTTAGTAATTCGGAGAACAGGGTATCAGTATCGCACAGCGACCACGTTGAAAACTCCATTTCAGCTGAAGTCATAAAAACACCCCTTTAAACAAAAAAAGAGACACAGTTTGGAGTGATCACGTGGAGCGTGGAGTAGTTTTACGATTTATGAACACGCTTCAAAGATTTTATTTAATTTTGTTCGTGTCAAACAACTTTTAGAAGTCTTAGTTTGTTAGACAAGTCATCACGTGACCACGTGATTAGTCCGAACGGAGCGACCACGTTGAAAACTCCATTTCAGCTGAAGTCATAAAAACTCTCGTTTACATGAACAAAAATACACAGTTTGGAGTGATCACGTGGAGCGTGGAGTAGTTTTACGATTTATGAACACGCTTCAAAGATTTTATTTAATTTTGTTCGTGTCAAACAACTTTTAGAAGTCTTAGTTTGTTAGCTACGTCATCACGTGACCACGTGATTAGTCCGAACGAAGTTTCTTTATTCATGTCAATGGGTGTTTTTATCGCGTTCAGCTGGAAATGGACTGTTTAACGTGGTCGTTGTACATTACTGACACTTTGTGTCAGACCGATAAACCTTTTCTCTCTCCATTTAAAGGAGAGTGGATGTGGTGGCCCTTATTTGATCTTATTCGCTTAGTAATTCGGAGAACAGGGTATCAGTATCGCACAGCGACCACGTTGAAAACTCCATTTCAGCTGAAGTCATAAAAACTCCCGCTTACATGAAGAAAAGAGACACAGTTTGGAGTGATCACGTGAGCGTGGAGTAGTTTTACGATTTATGAACACGCTTCAAAGATTTTATTTAATTTTGTTCGTGTCAAACAACTTTTAGAAGTCTTAGTTTGTTAGCTACGCCATCACGTGACCACGTGATTAGTCCGAACGAAGTTTCTTTATTCATGTCAATGGGTGTTTTTATCGCGTTCAGCTGGGAATGGACTGTTTAACGTGGTCGTTGTACATTACTGACACTTTGTGTCAGACCGATAAACCTTTTCTCTCTCATTTAAAGGAGAGTGGATGTGGTGGCCCTTATTTGATCTTATTCGCTTAGTAATTCGGAGAACAGGGTATCAGTATCGCACAGCGACCACGTTGAAAACTCCATTTCAGCTGAAGTCATAAAAACACTCTTTTACACAAAAAAAGAGACACAGTTTGGAGTGATCACGTGGAGCGTGGAGTAGTTTTACGATTTATGAACACGCTTCAAAGATTTTATTTAATTTTGTTCGTGTCAAACAACTTTTAGAAGTCTTAGTTTGTTAGCTACGCCATCACGTGACCACGTGATTAGTCCGAACGGAGTTTCTTTATTCATGTCAATGGGTGTTTTTATCGCTCAGCTGGGAATGGACTGTTTAACGTGGTCGTTGTACATTACTGACACTTTGTGTCAGACCGATAAACCTTTTCTCTCTCCATTTAAAGGAGAGTGGATGTGGTGGCCCTTATTTGATCTTATTCGCTTAGTAATTCGGAGAACAGGGTATCAGTATCGCACAGCGACCACGTTGAAAACTCCATTTCAGCTGAAGTCATAAAAACACCCTTTTAAATGAAAAAAAGACACAGTTTGGAGTGATCACGTGAGCGTGGAGTAGTTTTACGATTTATGAACACGCTTCAAAGATTTTATTTAATTTTGTTCGTGTCAAACAACTTTTAGAAGTCTTAGTTTGTTAGCTACGCCATCACGTGACCACGTGATTAGTCCGAACGGGTTTCTTTATTCATGTCAATGGGTGTTTTTATCGCGTTCAGCTGGGAATGGACTGTTTAACGTGGTCGTTGTACATTACTGACACTTTGTGTCAGACCGATAAACCTTTTCTCTCCATTTAAAGGAGAGTGGATGTGGTGGCCCTTATTTTGATCTTATTCGCTTAGTAATTCGGAGAACAGGGTATCAGTATCGCACAGCGACCACGTTGAAAACTCCATTTCAGCTGAAGTCATAAAAACACCCTTTAAACAAAAAAAAAGAGACACAGTTTGGAGTGATCACGTGGAGCGTGGAGTAGTTTTACGATTTATGAACACGCTTCAAAGATTTTATTTAATTTTGTTCGTGTCAAACAACTTTTAGAAGTCTTAGTTTGTTAGCTACGCCATCACGTGACCACGTGATTAGTCCGAACGGAGTTTCTTTATTCATGTCAATGGGTGTTTTTATCGCGCTCAGCTGGGAATGGACTGTTTAACGTGGTCGTTGTATTACTGACACTTTGTGTCAGACCGATAAACCTTTTCTCTCCATTTAAAGGAGAGTGGATGTGGTGGCCCTTATTTGATCTTATTCGCTTAGTAATTCGGAGAACAGGGTATCAGTATCGCACAGCGACCACGTTGAAAACTCCATTTCAGCTGAAGTGATAAAAACACCCTTTTAAACAAAAAAAGAGACACAGTTTGGAGTGATCACGTGGAGCGTGGAGTAGTTTTACGATTTATGAACACGCTTCAAAGATTTTATTTAATTTTGTTCGTGTCAAACAACTTTTAGAAGTCTTAGTTTGTTAGCTACGCCATCACGTGACCACGTGATTAGTCCGAACGAAGTTTCTTTATTCATGTCAATGGGTGTTTTTATCGCGCTCAGCTGGGAAATGGACTGTTTAACGTGGTCGTTGTACATTACTGACACTTTGTGTCAGACCGATAAACCTTTTCTCTCTCTCCATTTAAAGGAGAGTGGATGTGGTGGCCCTTATTTGATCTTATTCGCTTAGTAATTCGGAGAACAGGGTATCAGTATCGCACAGCTTACCACGTTGAAAACTCCATTTCAGCTGAAGTCATAAAAACTCTTGCTTACATGAAAAAAAGACACAGTTTGGAGTGATCACGTGGAGCGTGGAGTAGTTTTACGATTTATGAACACGCTTCAAAGATTTTATTTAATTTTGTTCGTGTCAAACAACTTTTAGAAGTCTTAGTTTGTTAGCTACGCCATCACGTGACCACGTGATTAGTCCGAACGGTTTTTTTTTCATTCATGTCAATGGGTGTTTTTATCGCTTCAGCTGGGAATGGACTGTTTAACGTGGTCGTTGTACATTACTGACACTCTGTGTCACACCGATAAACCTTTTCTCTCTCCATTTAAAGGAGAGTGGATGTGGTGGCCCTTATTTGATCTTATTCGCTTAGTAATTCGGAGAACAGGGTATCAGTATCGCACAGCGACACCACGTTGAAAACTCCATTTCAGCTGAAGTCATAAAAACTCTCTTTTAACAAAAAAAAGACACAGTTTGGAGTGATCACGTTGAGCGTGGAGTAGTTTTACGATTTATGAACACGCTTCAAAGATTTTATTTAATTTTGTTCGTGTCAAACAACTTTTAGAAGTCTTAGTTTGTTAGCTACGCCACGCCATCACGTGACCACGTGATTAGTCCGAACGAAGTTTTTTATTCATGTCAATGGGTGTTTTTATCGCGTTCAGCTGGAAATGGACTGTTTAACGTGGTCGTTGTACATTACTGACACTTTGTGTCAGACCGATAAACCTTTTCTCTCTCCATTTAAAGGAGAGTGGATGTGGTGGCCCTTATTTGATCTTATTCGCTTAGTAATTCGGAGAACAGGGTATCAGTATCGCACAGCGACCACGTTGAAAACTCCATTTCAGCTGAAGTCATAAAAACTCTCTTTTTACATGAAGAAAAAGACACAGTTTGGAGTGATCGCGTTGAGCGTGGAGTAGTTTTACGATTTATGAACACGCTTCAAAGATTTTATTTAATTTTGTTCGTGTCAAACAACTTTTAGAAGTCTTAGTTTGTTAGCCACGCCATCACGTGACCACGTGATTAGTCCGAACGAAGTTTTTTATTCATGTCAATGGGTGTTTTTATCGCTCAGCTGGGAATGACTGTTTAACGTGGTCGTTGTACATTACTGACACTTTGTGTCAGACCGATAAACCTTTTCTCTCTCATTTAAAGGAGAGTGGATGTGGTGGCCCTTATTTGATCTTATTCGCTTAGTAATTCGGAGAACAGGGTATCAGTATCGCATTTTGTTCGTGTCACGTTGAAAAAGTCCATTTCAGCTGAAGTCATAAAACACCCCGCGAAGTTTCTTTATTCAAGTCAATGACACAGTTTGGAGTGATCACGTGGAGCGTGGAGTAGTTTTACGTGGTTTATGAACACGCTTCAAAGATTTTATTTAATTTTGTTCGTGTTAAACAACTTTTAGAAGTCTTAGTTTGTTTATTCGCTTATCACGTGACCACGTGATTAGTCCGAACGGAGCGACCACGTTGAAAACTCCATTTCAGCTGAAGTCATAAAACTCTCGCTATGATGAAAAAAAGAGACACAGTTTGGAGTGATCACGTTGAGCGTGGAGTAGTTTTACGATTTATGAACACGCTTCAAAGATTTTATTTAATTTTGTTCGTGTCAAACAACTTTTAGAAGTCTTAGTTTGTTAGCTACGCCATCACGTGACCACGTGATTAGTCCGAACGGGTTTCTTTATTCATGTCAATGGGTGTTTTTATCGCGCTCAGCTGGAAATGGACTGTTTAACGTGGTCGTTGTACATTACTGACACTTTGTGTCAGACCGATAAACCTTTTCTCTCTCCATTTAAAGGAGAGTGGATGTGGTGGCCCTTATTTGATCTTATTCGCTTAGTAATTCGGAGAACAGGGTATCAGTATCGCACAGCGACCACGTTGAAAACTCCATTTCAGCTGAAGTCATAAAAACACCCTTTAAATGAAAAAAAAGAGACACAGTTTGGAGTGATCACGTGGAGCGTGGAGTAGTTTTACGATTTATGAACACGCTTCAAAGATTTTATTTAATTTTGTTCGTGTCAAACAACTTTTAGAAGTCTTAGTTTGTTAGCTACGCCATCACGTGACCACGTGATTAGTCCGAACGAAGTTTCTTTATTCATGTCAATGGGTGTTTTTATCGCTCAGCTGGGAATGGACTGTTTAACGTGGTCGTTGTAGGCATTACTGACACTTTGTGTCAGACCGATAAACCTTTTCTCTCATTTAAAGGAGAGTGGATGTGGTGGCCCTTATTTGATCTTATTCGCTTAGTAATTCGGAGAACAGGGTATCAGTATCGCACAGCGACCACGTTGAAAACTCCATTTCAGCTGAAGTCATAAAAACACCCTTTAAACAAAAAAAGACACAGTTTGGAGTGATCACGTGGAGCGTGGAGTAGTTTTACGATTTATGAACACGCTTCAAAGATTTTATTTAATTTTGTTCGTGTCAAACAACTTTTAGAAGTCTTAGTTTGTTAGCTACGCCATCACGTGACCACGTGATTAGTCCGAACGGGTTTCTTTATTCATGTCAATGGGTGTTTTTATCGCTCAGCTGGAAATGGACTGTTTAACGTGGTCGTTGTACATTACTGACACTTTGTGTCAGACCGATAAACCTTTTCTCTCTCCATTTAAAGGAGAGTGATGTGGTGGCCCTTATTTGATCTTATTCGCTTAGTAATTCGGAGAACAGGGTATCAGTATCGCACAGCGACCACTTTGAAAACTCCATTTCAGCTGAAGTCATAAAAACACCCTTTTAAACAAAAAAAGAGACACAGTTTGGAGTGATCACGTGGAGCGTGGAGTAGTTTTACGATTTATGAACACGCTTCAAAGATTTTATTTAATTTTGTTCGTGTCAAACAACTTTTAGAAGTCTTAGTTTGTTAGCTACGCCATCACGTGACCACGTGATTAGTCCGAACGGGTTTCTTTATTCATGTCAATGGGTGTTTTTATCGCTGCTTCAGCTGGGAATGGACTGTTTAACGTGGTCGTTGTACATTACTGACACTCTGTGTCAGACCGATAAACCTTTTCTTTCTCCATTTAAAAGAGAGTGGATGTGGTGGCCCTTATTTGATCTTATTCGCTTAGTAATTCGGAGAACAGCGTATCAGTATCGCACAGCTTAACCACGTTGAAAACTCCATTTCAGCTGAAGTCATAAAAACACCCTTTTAAACAAAAAAAGAGACACAGTTTGGAGTGATCACGTGAGCGTGGAGTAGTTTTACGATTTATGAACACGCTTCAAAGATTTTATTTAATTTTGTTCGTGTCAAACAACTTTTAGAAGTCTTAGTTTGTTAGTCCAACGGTTTCTTTATTCATGTCATCACGCTGACTGTTTACGTGATTAGTCCGAACGTGTCAGCCGACCACGTTGAAAACTCCATTTCAGCTGAAGTCATAAAAACTCTTTCAGCTTCATAAAAACATACAAACAAAACAAAAATACACAGTTTGGAGTGATCACGTGGAGCGTGGAGTAGTTTTACGATTTATGAACACGCTTCAAAGATTTTATTTAATTTTGTTCGTGTCAAACAACTTTTAGAAGTCTTAGTTTGTTAGCTACGCCATCACGTGACCACGTGATTAGTCCGAACGAAGTTTCTTTATTTGTGTCAATGGGTGTTTTTATCGCTCAGCTGGGAATGGACTGTTTAACGTGGTCGTTGTACATTACTGACACTTTGTGTCAGACCGATAAACCTTTTCTCTCCATTTAAAGGAGAGTGGATGTGGTGGCCCTTATTTGATCTTATTCGCTTAGTAATTCGGAGAACAGGGTATCAGTATCGCACAGCGACCACCACGTTGAAAACTCCATTTCAGCTGAAGTCATAAAAACACCCTTTTAAACAAAAAAAAAGACACAGTTTGGAGTGATCACGTGAGCGTGGAGTAGTTTTACGATTTATGAACACGCTTCAAAGATTTTATTTAATTTTGTTCGTGTCAAACAACTTTTAGAAGTCTTAGTTTGTTAGCTACGCCATCACGTGACCACGTGATTAGTCCGAACGAAGTTTCTTTATTCATGTCAATGGGTGTTTTTATCGCGTTCAGCTGGAAATGGACTGTTTAACGTGGTCGTTGTACATTACTGACACTTTGTGTCAGACCGATAAACCTTTTCTCTCTCCATTTAAAGGAGAGTGGATGTGGTGGCCTCTTATTTGATCTTATTCGCTAGTAATTCGGAGAACAGGGTATCAGTATCGCACAGCGACCACGTTGAAAACTCCATTTCAGCTGAAGTCATAAAAACACCTTTTTAACAAAAAAAGAGACACAGTTTGGAGTGATCACGTGGAGTAGTTTTACGATTTATGAACAGGCTTCAAAGATTTTATTTAATTTTGTTCGTGTCAAACAACTTTTAGAAGTCTTAGTTTGTTAGCTACGCCATCACGTGACCACGTGATTAGTCCGAACGGAAGTTTCTTTATTCATGTCAATGGGTGTTTTTATCGCGCTCAGCTGGAAATGGACTGTTTAACGTGGTCGTTGTACATTACTGACACTTTGTGTCAGACCGATAAACCTTTTCTCTCTCCATTTAAAGGAGAGTGGATGTGGTGGCCCTTATTTGATCTTATTCGCTTAGTAATTCGGAGAACAGGGTATCAGTATCGCACAGCGACCACGTTGAAAACTCCATTTCAGCTGAAGTCATAAAAACTCTCGCTTACATGAAGAAAAAGACACAGTTTGGAGTGATCACGTGGAGCGTGGAGTAGTTTTACGATTTATGAACACGCTTCAAAGATTTTATTTAATTTTGTTCGTGTCAAACAACTTTTAGAAGTCTTAGTTTGTTAGCTACGTCATCACGTGACCACGTGATTAGTCCGAACGAAGTTTCTTTATTCATGTCAATGGGTGTTTCTATCGCGTTCAGCTGGAAATGGACTGTTTAACGTGGTCGTTGTACATTACTGACACTCTGTGTCAGACCGATAAACCTTTTCTCTCTCCATTTAAAGGAGAGTGGATGTGGTGGCCCTTATTTGATCTTATTCGCTTAGTAATTCGGAGAACAGGGTATCAGTATCGCACAGCGACCACGTTGAAAACTCCATTTCAGCTGAAGTCATAAAAACACCCTTTTAAACAAAAAAGAGACACAGTTTGGAGTGATCACGTGGAGCGTGGAGTAGTTTTACGATTTATGAACACGCTTCAAAGATTTTATTTAATTTTGTTCGTGTCAAACAACTTTTAGAAGTCTTAGTTTGTTAGATACGTCATCACGTGACCACGTGATTAGTCCGAACGAGCGACCACGTTGAAAACTCATTTCAGCTGGGTGTCATAAAACTCTCGCTCACATGCTGAAAAATACACAGTTTGGAGTGATCACGTCGAGCGTGGAGTAGTTTTACGACTTTGTGTCAGACCGATAAACACGCTTCAAAGATTTTATTTAATTTTGTTCGTGGCCAAATTTGACTTTTTCGAAGTCTTAGTTTGTTATCACGTCATCACGCGACCACGTGATTAGTCCGAACGAACTTCTTTATTCATGTCAATGGGTGTTTTTATCGCGAAACAGCTGGAAATGGACTGTTTAACGTGGTCGTTGTAGCGTGGATTACTGACACTTTGTGTCAGACCGATAAACCACTTTGTGTCAGACCGATAAATTTTTCTCTCCATTTAAAGGAGAGTGGATGTGGTGGCCCTTATTTGATCTTATTCGCTTAGTAATTCGGAGAACAGGGTATCAGTATCGCACAGCGACCACGTTGAAAACTCCATTTCAGCTGAAGTCATAAAAACACCCTTTAAACAAAAAAAAGACACAGTTTGGAGTGATCACGTGGAGCGTGGAGTAGTTTTACGATTTATGAACACGCTTCAAAGATTTTATTTAATTTTGTTCGTGTCAAACAACTTTTGAAGTCTTAGTTTGTTAGACACGTCATCACGTGACCACGTGATTAGTCCGAACGGAGCGACCACGTTGAAAACTCCATTTCAGCTGAAGTCATAAAAACTCTCGCTTACATGAACAAAAAAAGACACAGTTTGGAGTGATCACGTGAGCGTGGAGTAGTTTTACGATTTATGAACACGCTTCAAAGATTTTATTTAATTTTGTTCGTGTCAAAACAACTTTTAGAAGTCTTAGTTTGTTAGCTACGCCATCACGTGACCACGTGATTAGTCCGAACGAAGTTTCTTTATTCATGTCAATGGGTGTTTTTATCGCGTTCAGCTGGAAATGGACTGTTTAACGTGGTCGTTGTACATTACTGACACTCTGTGTCAGACCGATAAACCTTTTCTCTCTCCATTTAAAGGAGAGTGGATGTGGTGGCCCTTATTTGATCTTATTCGCTTAGTAATTCGGAGAACAGGGTATCAGTATCGCACAGCGACCACGTTGAAAACTCCATTTCAGCTGAAGTCATAAAAACTCTCGCTTACATGAAGAAAAAGACACAGTTTGGAGTGATCACGTGGAGCGTGGAGTAGTTTTACGATTTATGAACACGCTTCAAAGATTTTATTTAATTTTGTTCGTGTCAAACAACTTTTAGAAGTCTTAGTTTGTTAGCTACGTCATCACGTGACCACGTGATTAGTCCGAACGAAGTTTCTTTATTCATGTCAATGGGTGTTTTTATCGCGTTCAGCTGGAAATGGACTGTTTAACGTGGTCGTTGTACATTACTGACACTTTGTGTGTCAGACCGATAAACCTTTTCTCTCCATTTAAAGGAGAGTGGATGTGGTGGCCCTTATTTGATCTTATTCGCTTAGTAATTCGGAGAACAGGGTATCAGTATCGCACAGCGCACCACGTTGAAAACTCCATTTCAGCTGAAGTCATAAAAACACCCTTTTAAACAAAAAAAAAGAGACACAGTTTGGAGTGATCACGTGGAGCGTGGAGTAGTTTTACGATTTATGAACACGCTTCAAAGATTTTATTTAATTTTGTTCGTGTCAAACAACTTTTAGAAGTCTTAGTTTGTTAGCTACGCCATCACGTGACCACGTGATTAGTCCGAACGAACGTTTCTTTATTCATGTCAATGGGTGTTTTTATCGCGCTTCAGCTGGAAATGGACTGTTTAACGTGGTCGTTGTACATTACTGACACTTTGTGTGTCAGACCGATAAACCTTTTCTCTCTCCCATTTAAAGGAGAGTGGATGTGGTGGCCTTATTTGATCTTATTCGCTTAGTAATTCGGAGAACAGGGTATCAGTATCGCACAGCGACCACGTTGAAAACTCCATTTCAGCTGAAGTCATAAAAACACCCTTTAAACAAAAAAAGAGACACAGTTTGGAGTGATCACGTGGAGCGTGGAGTAGTTTTACGATTTATGAACACGCTTCAAAGATTTTATTTAATTTTGTTCGTGTCAAACAACTTTTAGAAGTCTTAGTTTGTTAGCCACGTCATCACGTGACCACGTGATTAGTCCGAACGGAAGTTTCTTTATTCATGTCAATGGGTGTTTTTATCGCGCTCAGCTGGAAATGGACTGTTTAACGTGGTCGTTGTAGGCATTACTGACACTTTGTGTCAGACCGATAAACCTTTTCTCTCTCCATTTAAAGGAGAGTGGATGTGGTGGCCCTTATTTGATCTTATTCGCTTAGTAATTCGGAGAACAGGGTATCAGTATCGCACAGCGACCACGTTGAAAATCACATTTCAGCTGAAGTCATAAAAACTCCCTTTTTACATGAACAAAGAGACACAGTTTGGAGTGATCACGTGAGCGTGGAGTAGTTTTACGATTTATGAACACGCTTCAAAGATTTTATTTAATTTTGTTCGTGTCAAACAACTTTTAGAAGTCTTAGTTTGTTAGCTACGCCATCACGTGACCACGTGATTAGTCCGAACGGAGTTTCTTTATTCATGTCAATGGGTGTTTTTATCGCTCAGCTGGAAATGGACTGTTTAACGTGGTCGTTGTACATTACTGACACTTTGTGTCAGACCGATAAACCTTTTCTCTCTCCATTTAAAGGAGAGTGGATGTGGTGGCCCTTATTTGATCTTATTCGCTTAGTAATTCGGAGAACAGGGTATCAGTATCGCACAGCGACCACGTTGAAAACTCCATTTCAGCTGAAGTCATAAAAACACGCTTTTACATGAAGAAAAAGACACAGTTTGGAGTGATCACGTTGAGCGTGGAGAGTTTTACGATTTATGAACACGCTTCAAAGATTTTATTTAATTTTGTTCGTGTCAAACAACTTTTAGAAGTCTTAGTTTGTTCATCACGACACGCCAGTCACGTGACCACGTGATTAGTCCGACGGACTGTTTAACGTGGTCGTTAGGCATTACCACGTTGAAAACTCCATTTCAGCTGAAGTCATAAAAACTCTTATTTATAATTCGGAAAAAGACACAGTTTGGAGTGATCACGTGGAGCGTGGAGTAGTTTTACGATTTATGAACACGCTTCAAAGATTTTATTTAATTTTGTTCGTGTCAAACAACTTTTAGAAGTCTTAGTTTGTTAGCTACGCCATCACGTGACCACGTGATTAGTCCGAACGAAGTTTTTTATTCATGTCAATGGGTGTTTTTATCGCGCTCAGCTGGAAATGGACTGTTTAACGTGGTCGTTGTACATTACTGACACTTTGTGTCAGACCGATAAACCTTTTCTCTCTCCATTTAAAGGAGAGTGGATGTGGTGGCCCTTATTTGATCTTATTCGCTTAGTAATTCGGAGAACAGGGTATCAGTATCGCACAGCGACCACGTTGAAAACTCCATTTCAGCTGAAGTCATAAAAACACCCTTTTAATGAAAAAAAGAGACACAGTTTGGAGTGATCACGTGAGCGTGGAGTAGTTTTACGATTTATGAACAGGCTTCAAAGATTTTATTTAATTTTGTTCGTGTCAAACAACTTTTAGAAGTCTTAGTTTGTTAGCTACGTCATCACGTGACCACGTGATTAGTCCGAACGAAGTTTCTTTATTCATGTCAATGGGTGTTTTTATCGCTGCTCAGCTGGAATGGACTGTTTAACGTGGTCGTTGTACATTACTGACACTTTGTGTCAGACCGATAAACCTTTTCTCTCTCCATTTAAAGGAGAGTGGATGTGGTGGCCCTTATTTGATCTTATTCGCTTAGTAATTCGGAGAACAGGGTATCAGTATCGCACAGCGACCACGTTGAAAACTCCATTTCAGCTGAAGTCATAAAAACACCCTTTTACACAAAAAAAAAAGACACAGTTTGGAGTGATCACGTGGAGCGTGGAGTAGTTTTACGATTTATGAACACGCTTCAAAGATTTTATTTAATTTTGTTCGTGTCAAACAACTTTTAGAAGTCTTAGTTTGTTAGCTACGCCATCACGTGACCACGTGATTAGTCCGAACGGAAGTTTCTTTATTCATGTCAATGGGTGTTTTTATCGCGTTCAGCTGGAAATGGACTGTTTAACGTGGTCGTTGTACATTACTGACACTCTGTGTCAGACCGATAAACCTTTTGTCTCTCCATTTAAAGGAGAGTGGATGTGGTGGCCCTTATTTGATCTTATTCGCTTAGTAATTCGGAGAACAGGGTATCAGTATCGCACAGCGACCACGTTGAAAACTCCATTTCAGCTGAAGTCATAAAAACACCCTTTTAAACAAAAAAAGAGACACAGTTTGGAGTGATCACGTGGAGCGTGGAGTAGTTTTACGATTTATGAACACGCTTCAAAGATTTTATTTAATTTTGTTCGTGTCAAACAACTTTTAGAAGTCTTAGTTTGTTAGATACGTCATCACGTGACCACGTGATTAGTCCGAACGAAGTTTCTTTATTCATGTCAATGGGTGTTTTTATCGCGTTCAGCTGGAAATGGACTGTTTAACGTGGTCGTTAGTACATTACTGACACTTTGTGTCAGACCGATAAACCTTTTCTCTCTCTCCATTTAAAGGAGAGTGGATGTGGTGGCCCTTATTTGATCTTATTCGCTTAGTAATTCGAGAACAGGGTATCAGTATCAACAGCTCACGTTGAAAACTCCATTTCAGCTGAAGTCATAAAAACACCCTTTTAAATGAAAAAAAAGACACAGTTTGGAGTGATCACGTGAGCGTGGAGTAGTTTTACGATTTATGAACAGGCTTCAAAGATTTTATTTAATTTTGTTCGTGTCAAACAACTTTTAGAAGTCTTAGTTTGTTAGCTACGTCATCACGTGACCACGTGATTAGTCCGAACGGAGTTCCTTTATTCATGTCAATGGGTGTTTTTATCGCGTTCAGCTGGAAATGGACTGTTTAACGTGGTCGTTGTACATTACTGACACTGTGTCAGACCGATAAACCTTTTCTCTCTCCATTTAAAGGAGAGTGGATGTGGTGGCCCTTATTTGATCTTATTCGCTTAGTAATTCGGAGAACAGGGTATCAGTATCGCACAGCGACCACCACGTTGAAAACTCCATTTCAGCTGAAGTCATAAAAACACTCTTTTAAACAAAAAAAGAGACACAGTTTGGAGTGATCACGTTGAGCGTGGAGTAGTTTTACGATTTATGAACACGCTTCAAAGATTTTATTTAATTTTGTTCGTGTCAAACAACTTTTAGAAGTCTTAGTTTGTTAGCCACGTCATCACGTGACCACGTGATTAGTCCGAACGGAGTTTCTTTATTCATGTCAATGGGTGTTTTTATCGCTCGCTCAGCTGGAAATGGACTGTTTAACGTGGTCGTTGTACATTACTGACACTTTGTGTCAGACCGATAAACCTTTTCTCTCCATTTAAAGGAGAGTGGATGTGGTGGCCCTTATTTGATCTTATTCGCTTAGTAATTCGGAGAACAGGGTATCAGTATCGCACAGCGACCACGTTGAAAACTCCATTTCAGCTGAAGTCATAAAAACACTCTCGCTTACATGAAAAAAAGACACAGTTTGGAGTGATCACGCTGAGCGTGGAGTAGTTTTACGATTTATGAACACGCTTCAAAGATTTTATTTAATTTTGTTCGTGTCAAACAACTTTTAGAAGTCTTAGTTTGTTAGCCACGCCATCACGTGACCACGTGATTAGTCCGAACGAAGTTTCTTTATTCATGTCAATGGGTGTTTTTATCGCGTTCAGCTGGAAATGGACTGTTTAACGTGGTCGTCGTTACACATTACTGACACTTTGTGTCAGACCGATAAACCTTTTCTCTCCATTTAAAGGAGAGTGGATGTGGTGGCCCTTATTTGATCTTATTCGCTTAGTAATTCGGAGAACAGGGTATCAGTATCGCACAGCGACCACGTTGAAAACTCCATTTCAGCTGAAGTCATAAAAACACCGTTTTATGAAAAAAAGAGACACAGTTTGGAGTGATCACGTGGAGCGTGGAGTAGTTTTACGATTTATGAACACGCTTCAAAGATTTTATTTAATTTTGTTCCTGTCAAACAACTTTTAGAAGTCTTAGTTTGTTAGCCACGTCCATCACGTGACCACGTGATTAGTCCGAACGAAGTTTCTTTATTCATGTCAATGGGTGTTTTTATCGCTTCAGCTGGGAAATGGACTGTTTAACGTGGTCGTTGTACATTACTGACACTTGTGTCAGACCGATAAACCTTTTCTCTCCATTTAAAGGAGAGTGGATGTGGTGGCCCTTATTTGATCTTATTCGCTTAGTAATTCGGAGAACAGGGTATCAGTATCGCACAGCGACCACGTTGAAAACTCCATTTCAGCTGAAGTCATAAAAACACTCTTACTTTACAACAAAAAAACACACAGTTTGGAGTGATCACGTTGAGCGTGGAGTAGTTTTACGATTTATGAACACGCTTCAAAGATTTTATTTAATTTTGTTCGTGTCAAACAACTTTTAGAAGTCTTAGTTTGTTAGCCACGTCATCACGTGACCACGTGATTAGTCCGAACGGAGTTTCTTTATTCATGTCAATGGGTGAAAATCGCATTCAGCTTCAAATGGACTGTTTAACGTGGTCGTTGTACATTACTGACACTTTGTGTCAGACCGATAAACCTTTTCTCTCCATTTAAAGGAGAGTGGATGTGGTGGCCCTTATTTGATCTTATTCGCTTAGTACGTTGAACAGGGTATCAGTATCGAGTAGCGACCACGTTGAAAACTCCATTTCAGCTGAAGTCATAAAACACCCTTTTAAACAAAAAAGAGACACAGTTTGGAGTGATCACGTTGAGCGTGGAGTAGTTTTACGATTTATGAACACGCTTCAAAGATTTTATTTAATTTTGTTCGTGTCAAACAACTTTTAGAAGTCTTAGTTTGTTAGCCACGTCATCACGTGACCACGTGATTAGTCCGAACGGGTTTCTTTATTCATGTCAATGGGTGTTTTTATCGCTCTCAGCTGGAAATGGACTGTTTAACGTGGTCGTTGTACACATTACTGACACTCTGTGTCAGACCGATAAACCTTTTCTCTCTCCATTTAAAGGAGAGTGATGTGGTGGCCCTTATTTGATCTTATTCGCTTAGTAATTCGGAGAACAGGGTATCAGTATCGCACAGCGACCACGTTGAAAACTCCATTTCAGCTGAAGTCATAAAAACACCCTTTAAACAAAAAAAAAAAGAGACACAGTTTGGAGTGATCACGTTGAGCGTGGAGTAGTTTTACGATTTATGAACACGCTTCAAAGATTTTATTTAATTTTGTTCGTGTCAAACAACTTTTAGAAGTCTTAGTTTGTTAGCCACGTCATCACGTGACCACGTGATTAGTCCGAACGGAGTTTCTTTATTCATGTCAATGGGTGTTTTTATCGCGCTGCTCAGCTGAAATGGACTGTTTAACGTGGTCGTTGTCACATTACTGACACTTTTGTCAGACCGATAAACCTTTTCTTTCCATTTAAAGGAGAGTGGATGTGGTGGCCCTTATTTGATCTTATTCGCTTAGTAATTCGGAGAACAGGGTATCAGTATCGCACGAGCGACCACGTTGAAAACTCCATTTCAGCTGAAGTCATAAAAACACTCTCTTTACATGAAAAAAAGACACAGTTTGGAGTGATCACGTGGAGCGTGGAGTAGTTTTACGATTTATGAACACGCTTCAAAGATTTTATTTAATTTTGTTCGTGTCAAACAACTTTTAGAAGTCTTAGTTTGTTAGCCACGCCATCACGTGACCACGTGATTAGTCCGAACGAAGTTTCTTTATTCATGTCAATGGGTGTTTTTATCGCGCTCAGCTGGGAATGGACTGTTTAACGTGGTCGTTAGTACATTACTGACACTTTGTGTCAGACCGATAAACCTTTTCTTTCTCCATTTAAAGGAGAGTGGATGTGGTGGCCTTTATTTGATCTTATTCGCTTAGTAGTTCGGAGAACAGGGTATCAGTATCGCACAGCGACCCACGTTGAAAACTCCATTTCAGCTGAAGTCATAAAAACACCCTTTTAAAAAAAAAAAAGAGACACAGTTTGGAGTGATCACGTGAGCGTGGAGTAGTTTTACGATTTATGAACACGCTTCAAAGATTTTATTTAATTTTGTTCGTGTCAAACAACTTTTAGAAGTCTTAGTTTGTTAGCCACGCCATCACGTGACCACGTGATTAGTCCGAACGGGTTTTTTTATTCATGTCAATGGGTGTTTTTATCGCGCTCAGCTGGAAATGGACTGTTTAACGTGGTCGTTGTACATTACTGACACTTTGTGTCAGACCGATAAACCTTTTTTCTCTCCATTTAAAGGAGAGTGGATGTGGTGGCCCTTATTTGATCTTATTCGCTTAGTAATTCGGAGAACAGGGTATCAGTATCGCACAGCGACCACGTTGAAAACTCCATTTCAGCTGAAGTCATAAAAACACGCTTTATGAAGAAAAAGACACAGTTTGGAGTGATCACGTGGAGCGTGGAGTAGTTTTACGATTTATGAACACGCTTCAAAGATTTTATTTAATTTTGTTCGTGTCAAACAACTTTTAGAAGTCTTAGTTTGTTAGACACGCCATCACGTGACCACGTGATTAGTCCGAACGGGTTTCTTTATTCATGTCAGTGGGTGTTTTTATCGCATTCAGCTGAAAATGGACTGTTTAACGTGGTCGTTGTCCATTACTGACACTGTGTCAGACCGATAAACCTTTTCTCTCCATTTAAAGGAGAGTGGATGTGGTGGCCCTTATTTGATCTTATTCGCTTAGTAATTCGGAGAACAGGGTATCAGTATCGCACAGCGACCACGTTGAAAACTCCATTTCAGCTGAAGTCATAAAAACACCATTTTAAACAAAAAAAGAGACACAGTTTGGAGTGATCACGTGGAGCGTGGAGTAGTTTTACGATTTATGAACACGCTTCAAAGATTTTATTTAATTTTGTTCGTGTCAAACAACTTTTAGAAGTCTTAGTTTGTTAGCTACGTCATCACGTGACCACGTGATTAGTCCGAACGGGTTTCTTTATTCATGTCAATGGGTGTTTTTATCGCTCTCAGCTGGGAATGGACTGTTTAACGTGGTCGTTGTACATTACTGACACTTTGTGTGTTGTATACTGAGTGATTGTGATGACCACTAGAGGGCAAGCTTAGGGTGTCTGTAAATGCTTAAAATAGCAGCATAGAAGAAGTAGGGGTGCGCACCTGAAGCCACCCATGAATTGATTGTGTGGACTGTTTGTTGAGATACGCTAAGTAAAAATGTAACTTGAACAGACCTTTGTGTTTCCTCTCAAGTTATTACATCTTTTGGCGACGAGGATAAACAAGGAGAATACTAAGACGGAAGGAGGCGAAGAAACTGGATCTCTATGAGTTGGAACTTTGGAAAAGAAGATGGCCACTATGGTAGGAACAGTAACGCCATTTGATAGTCAATCGCAGTCTTGGGAAGAATATTGCGAAATTTTACAACACTTCTTCGAGGCAAATGAAATTACAGAAGCAACCAAGCAGAAAGCTATATTATTAAGCTCTGTAGGAAGTCAAACATACAGTCTTCTAAGGAATTTGTTAAGTCCAGTTAAACCAGGAACGAAGACATTTGCTGAATTAGTAGAATTACTGAAGGAGCATTTCAATCCAAAGCCTAGTGAAATTGTACAACGATTTAAATTCAATTCAAGATCAAGAGAAGAGGGGAAGCTGTGCTTGAGTATGTGGCAGTACTGAGAAAACTAGCTCATGATTGTAATTATGGAGAAAAACTGACAGAAATGCTTCGGGACAGACTGGTATGTGGTATAAATGATGATCGTATTCAGCGCAGACTATTGGTAGAAATGGATTTAACATTTGAGAAAGCACTGAAAATAGCCCAAGCAATGGAAACAGCCAATAAAGATGTAAAAGATTTACAAGCTTACCGCTCAGAAACAGCCGCTTCAATGAGAGTGCACAAAACGCCGGTAACACATGATGAGGGTCAAAAGCGAGCATGTTACAGATGTGGAAGTTTGCAACATTTGGCTAATGAATGTCGATTTGCTGCTGAGAAATGTCATAAATGTGGGAAACAAGGACACATAATGAAAGTATGTAAATCAAAACGTCCTATGGAGAATTAAACTTCCAAGGGGCGCAAGACGTAAGAGGGGAGGACAGAGAATGCATTATGTGAGTAGAGATGAGAAAAGTACATCGGCATCTGATGAAGAAGGCATTTATACTGTGTACAGTTTGCAAGAAACAGAAATTCAAAGTAGCTCCACTGACCATCACGCTGGCTATTAACAAATCAAATGTATCGTTTGAAGTGGATACTGGCTGTAGTGTGACCATAATGAACAGCTCCAATTTTGTTAAATTGTGGAAAAAAGATGACATTCCTGAATTAAAGACATGTTCTTTGAATTTAAAACCTATACGGGCCAAGTTTTAACTGTGTTGGGCTCTACACAAGTTGAAGTTGCATACAACAGCACAATGAAAACGTTACCAGTCATAGTAGTACCGGAATGGGGCCCAATTTATTGGGCAGAGGATGGATTAAAGAATTAGGCATAAATTGGGAGGCACTACATAGGATTCAAGAGGTGGAAGAATTAACTTTGCCTAAAGTCCTCAGTAAATATGCAGAGTTGTTTAAAGATGAATTGGGAAAGTTGAAGGGTCCACCGGCGACGATTTATGTGGATAAGGAAGCAGTCCCACGGTTTTTTTAAAGCCAGATCAGTCCCTTTATGCAATGAAGGCAAAGGTAGAAGCAGAAATAGAACGCCTATTGAGAGAACACATCATAGAGCCTGTTAAACATTCTGAATGGGCTGCCCTGTTGTACCTGCTTTAAAAAACCAGACAATACCATACGTCTATGTGGTGACTACAAACTAACAGTGAACAGAGTTTCAAAGTTGGAACAGTATCCCATTCCTAGGATAGAGGATTTGTTTGCAACATTGTCAGGTGGAAAAAAATTCACAAATTTGGATATGAGCCATGCTTATCACCAGATTGCATTAGATGCAGAGTCCAGGAAATATGTTACTGTGAATACCCATAAAGGGTTATTTACTTATCGTGTTTTACCTTTTGAGTCTCTTCCAGCCCCGCTATCTTTCAGCGGACCATTGAAGGAGTACTGCAAGGCCTTCCCCATGTAGCAGTTTTCCTTGATGATATCCTAATAACTGGTCGGAATGACGAAGAACATCTCCAGATCCTTGAAAGGTGTTGACAGATTGCAGGAAGCCGGATCATGCGATTGAAGCAAAGTAAATGTACCTTCATGGAAAAAGAGGTAATGTTCTTAGGTCATAAAGTAGATGAGACTGGTCTCCATCCTGCACCGGAGAAGGTGACCGCTATTAAAAAGGCTCCTCCCAAAAATGAATGTGACCGAGTTGAAAGCATATTTAGGACTTTTAAATTATTACAACAAATTCCTTCCCAATCTGTCTACTGTGTTGGCCCCTGTGCACAAGTTGTTAAGGAAAGATGTAAATGGGACTGGGGCAAGGAACAAGAAACTGTTTTTGTTCAATCTAAAAAGATGATTAATTCAGTACAAGTTCTGGTTCATTATGATCCCCAGAAGGATGTGATTCTGTCTTGTGATGCTTCTCCTTATGGCTTAGGTGCAGTTCTTTCCCATAAGATGCCTGATGGAAGTGAAAGACCTATTGGATTTATGTCACGAACATTGAATCAAGCGGAGCGGAATTATTCACAATTGGACAAAGAAGGGTTGGCAGTAATGTTCGGGTTGCAGCGCTTTTCACAAGTATTTGTATGGTCGGAAGTTTACCATTGTCACTGACCATAAACCCTTATTGTCTTTATTTAACGAGTTAAAAGCTGTTCCTGAACTACATGTGGATTATGCAGGACCATTTATGGGAAAAATGTTCTTTGTTTTGATTGATGCTCATTCAAAATGGATTGATGTGTATCCAGTAAATTCTGCTACAACTGCTTCCACCATTGATTGTTTGTAAATAGCTTCAGTAATCATGGATTACCTGAACTAATTGTATCAGACAATGCTACATGTTTCATTAGTGCTGAATTTAAAGACTTCCTGAATAAAAATGGAGTGGAGCATGTTACTTGCACCCTACCATGCATCAAGTAATGGTTTAGCAGAACGGGCTGTCCAGATTATTAAAACCATGCTGAAAAAGAGTACTGATGGAAAAATTGCAACTAAATTATCTAGAGTTTTATTCAGTTATAGAATTACGCCTCAAACAACTACAGGACTCTCTCCAGCTGAAATGTTGTATGGACGGAAATTACGATGTTCTTTGGACTTTATACATCCAGATTTGACCAGGAAAATTCAGGAACAGCAACAAAAGCAAAGAATCCATCATGATAAAAAGGCCTGTAGGCGGAGTTTTGACATTGGAGATTCAGTACTTATTCGAAACTTTACTTATGGTCCAAAATGGATTCCGGGCATATTGAAACTGTGACTGGACCCCTTTCTTATAAAGTCAGGCTGGGTGATGGCCGAGTGGTACGAAGACATGTGGATCAAATTCATGGCCAACAGAAATTCTTTGCAAACACATCAGAAGAGGAGAAGGATTGTAAATTCCCTGATTTTGACATTCCTGAATACTCAACACCAACACCAACACCAGTTCCAAAAGAGTCTGAGGGAATAGCAGCTGAAGAAATTTCTAGTACAACTCTGCCCTCAGAAATATCTAGAGAATCCTTCAACTTCTGAGATAACAACAGTAATGAACCAACCTACTAGTCCTATGGTAATGATGAGACGATCACAAAGAACCAGGAGATTGCCTACTTATTTGAAAGACTATGAACTGAAGTAAAGGAAGAAAAAGGGGGGTAATATGTGATGTTTTTTTGTATCTGCACAGTTGTGATGATTATGTAAACTTGGGGAAAAGGGATGTTGTATACTGAGTGATTGTGATGACCACTAGAGGGCAAGCTTAGGGTGTCTGTAAATGCTTAAAATAGCAGCATAGAAGAAGTAGGGGTGCGCACCTGAAGCCACCCATGAATTGATTGTGTGGACTGTTTGTTGAGATACGGCTAAGTAAAAATGTAACCTTGAACAGACCTTGTGTTTCCTCTCAAGTTATTACAGTGTCAGACCGATAAACCTTTTCTCTCTCTCCATTTAAAGGAGAGTGGATGTGGTGGCCCTTATTTGATCTTATTCGCTTAGTAGTTCGGAGAACAGGGTATCAGTATCGCACAGCGACCACGTTGAAAACTCCATTTCAGCTGAAGTCATAAAAACACCCTTTAAAACAAAAAAGAGACACAGTTTGGAGTGATCACGTTGAGCGTGGAGTAGTTTTACGATTTATGAACACGCTTCAAAGATTTTATTTAATTTTGTTCGTGTCAAACAACTTTTAGAAGTCTTAGTTTGTTAGCCACGTCATCACGTGACCACGTGATTAGTCCGAACAGAGCGACCACGTTTGAAAACTCCATTTCAGCTGAAGTCATAAAAACTCTCGCCATACATGAAGAAAAAGACACAGTGTGGAGTGATCACGTTGAGCGTGGAGTAGTTTTACGATTTATGAACACGCTTCAAAGATTTTATTTAATTTTGTTCGTGTCAAACAACTTTTAGAAGTCTTAGTTTGTTAGCCACGTCATCACGTGACCACGTGATTAGTCCGAACGAAGTTTCTTTATTCATGTCAATGGGTGTTTTTATCGCTTCAGCTGGAAATGGACTGTTTAACGTGGTCGTTGTACATTACTGACACTGTGTCAGACCGATAAACCTTTTCTCTCCATTTAAAGGAGAGTGGATGTGGTGGCCCTTATTTGATCTTATTCGCTAGTAGTTCGGAGAACAGGGTATCAGTATCGCACAGCGACCACGTTGAAAACTCCATTTCAGCTGAAGTCATAAAAACTCTCGCTTACATGAAGAAAAAGAGACACAGTTTGGAGTGATCACGTGGAGCGTGGAGTAGTTTTACGATTTATGAACACGCTTCAAAGATTTTATTTAATTTTGTTCGTGTCAAACAACTTTAGAAGTCTTAGTTTGTTAGCCACGTCATCACGTGACCACGTGATTAGTCCGAACGTAGAAGTTTCTTTATTCATGTCAATGGGTGTTTTTATCGTACACAGTTTGGGAATGGACTGTTTAACGTGGTCGTTGTACATTACTGACACTTTGTGTCAGACCGATAAACCTTTTTCTCTAATTTAAAGGAGAGTGGATGTACAACTTTATTTGATCTTATTCGTTTAGTAATTCGGAGAACAGGGTATCAGTATCGCACAGCGACCACGTTGAAAACTCCATTTCAGCTGAAGTCATAAAAACTCTGTTTACTTGAACAAAAAGACACAGTTTGGAGTGATCACGTGGAGCGTGGAGTAGTTTTACGATTTATGAACACGCTTCAAAGATTTTATTTAATTTTGTTCGTGGATGTAAACAACTTTTAGAAGTCTTAGTTTGTTAGTAAGTCATCACGTGAACACGGATTAGTCCGAACACAGCGACCACGCTGAAAACTCCATTTCAGCTGAAGTCATAAAAAACTCGCTTACATGAAACAAAAATACACAGTTTGGAGTGATCACGTGAGAGCGTGGAGTAGTTTTTACGATTTATGAACACGCTTCAAAGATTTTATTTAATTTTGTTCGTGTCAAACAACTTTTAGAAGTCTTAGTTTGTTAGCTACGTCATCACGTGACCACGTGATTAGTCCGAACGAAGTTTCTTTATTCATGTCAATGGGTGTTTTTATCGCTCAGCTGGAAATGGACTGTTTAACGTGGTCGTTGTACATTACTGACACTCTGTGTCAGACCGATAAACCTTTTTCTCTCCATTTAAAGGAGAGTGGATGTGGTGGCCTTTATTTGATCTTATTCGCTTAGTAATTCGGAGAACAGGGTATCAGTATCGCACAGCGACCACGTTGAAAACTCCATTTCAGCTGAAGTCATAAAAACACCCTTTTAAACAAAAAAAGAGACACAGTTTGGAGTGATCACGTGGAGCGTGGAGTAGTTTTACGATTTATGAACACGCTTTCAAAGATTTTATTTAATTTTGTTCGTGTCAAACAACTTTTAGAAGTCTTAGTTTGTTAGACAAGTCATCACGTGACCACGTGATTAGTCCGAACGGAGCGACCACGTTGAAAACTCCATTTCAGCTGAAGTCATAAAAACTCTCGCTTACATGAAGAAAAAGACACAGTTTGGAGTGATCACGTGAGCGTGGAGTAGTTTTATTTGATTTATGAACACGCTTCAAAGATTTTATTTAATTTTGTTCGTGTCAAACAACTTTAGAAGTCTTAGTTTGTTAGCTTACGCCATCACGTGACCACGTGATTAGTCCGAACGTAAGTTTCTTTATTCATGTCAATGGGTGTTTTTATCGCGTTCAGCTGGGAATGGACTGTTTAACGTGGTCGTTGTACATTACTGACACTCTGTGTCAGACCGATAAACCTTTGTCTCTCCATTTAAAGGAGAGTGGATGTGGTGGCCCTTATTTGATCTTATTCGCTTAGTAATTCGGAGAACAGGGTATCAGTATCGCACAGCGACCACGTTGAAAACTCCATTTCAGCTGAAGTCATAAAAACACCCTTTAAACAAAAAAAGAGACACAGTTTGGAGTGATCACGTTTAGCGTGGAGTAGTTTTACGATTTATGAACACGCCAAAGATTTTATTTAATTTTGTTCGTGGTAAAACAACTTTTAGAAGTCTTAGTTTGTTAGACGCTTCATCACGTGACCACGTGATTAGTCCGAACGAGCGACCACGTTTGAAAACTCCATTTCAGCTGAAGTCATAAAAACTCTCTTTGGACATGAACAAAAATACACAGTTTGGAGTGATCACGTGAGCGTGGAGTAGTTTTACGATTTATGAACACGCTTTGTGGTGATTTTATTTAATTTTGTTCGTACAACAACTTTTAGAAGTCTTAGTTTGTTAGCTACGTCATCACGCGACCACGTGATTAGTCCGAACGGGTTTCTTTATTCATGTCAATGGGTGTTTTTATCGCTTCAGCTGGGAAATGGACTGTTTAACGTGGTCGTTGTACATTACTGACACTTTGTGTCAGACCGATAAACCTTTTCTCTCCATTTTAAAGGAGAGTGGATGTGGTGGCCCTTATTTGATCTTTATTCGCTTAGTAATTCGAGAACAGGGTATCAGTATCGCACAGCGCAACACGTTGAAAACTCCATTTCAGCTGAAGTCATAAAACACCCGTTACAAACAAAAAAAGAGACACAGTTTGGAGTGATCACGTGGAGCGTGGAGTAGTTTTACGATTTATGAACACGCTTCAAAGATTTTATTTAATTTTGTTCGTGGTCAAACAACTTTTAGAAGTCTTAGTTTGTTAGCCACGCCATCACGTGACCACGTGATTAGTCCGAACGAGCGACCACGTTGGATTCCATTTCAGCTGAAGTCATAAAAACTCTCGCTACATGAACAAAATACACAGTTTGGAGTGATCACGTTAGCGTGGAGAAGTTTTACGATTTATGAACACGCTTCAAAGATTTTATTTAATTTTGTTCGTGTCAAACAACTTTTAGAAGTCTTAGTTTGTTAGCCACGCCATCACGTGACCACGTGATTAGTCCGAACGAAGTTTCTTTATTCATATCAATGGGTGCTTTTTATCGCTGCTCAGCTGGAAATGGACTGTTTAACGTGGTCGTTGAGCCATTACTGACACTTTGTGTCAGACCGATAAACCTTTTCTCTCTCCATTTAAAGGAGAGTGGATGGTGGCCCTTATTTGATCTTATTCGCTTAGTAATTCGGAGAACAGGGTATCAGTATCGCGACAGCGACCACGTTGAAAACTCCATTTCAGCTGAAGTCATAAAAACACCCTTAAACAAAAAAAGAGACACAGTTTGGAGTGATCACGTTGAGCGTGGAGTAGTTTTACGACATTTATGAACACGCTTCAAAGATTTTATTTAATTTTGTTCGTGTCAAACAACTTTTAGAAGTCTTAGTTTGTTAGCTACGCCATCACGTGACCACGTGATTAGTCCGAACGGAAGTTTCTTTATTCATGTCAATGGGTGTTTTTATCGCGCTCAGCTGAAATGGACTGTTTAACGTGGTCGTTGTAGTATTACGACACTCTGTGTCAGACCGATAAACCTTTGTCTCTCCATTTAAAGGAGAGTGGATGTGTGGCCCTTATTTGATCTTAAAGTATTCGCTTAGTAGTTCGGAGAACAGGGTATCATTATATCGCACAGCGACTACGTTGGAAAACTCCGATTTCCAGCTGAAGTCATAAAAATGGGTATTTAAACAAAAAGAGACACAGTTTGGAGTGTTTACGTGGTCGTGAGTAGTTTTACTGACACTTTGTGAACATCACGCCAAAGATTTTATTTAATTTTGTTCGTGGCAAACAACTTTAGAAGTCTTAGTTTTATTTAGACTAGTCATCACGTGACCACGTGATTAGTCCGACGCGGAGCGCACTCACGTTGAAAACTCCATTTCAGCTGAAGTCATAAAAACTCTCGCTTACATGAAGAAAAAGACACAGTG